>NC_092340.1:42200208-42506979 GCF_046630445.1 Rutidosis leptorrhynchoides
CAGTGAATTCTTTGTAGGTGCATCCTACACGATTTCCTGTACTGCTAGATCCAAGGTTATTGTTGGTATGTAGCGCAGCCTGTACTGCGGCTATGTTTGAAGCTAGAAAAGTACGGAATTCCTCTTCATTCATATTCACGGTGTGTCGAGTAGTCGGTGCCATTTCCTTCAAAATAGTTAAATGGAACAAGTTAATCATACAGAATATTAAGAGTAGTTAATAGTATTTCGTAGCATAATATGAACTCATTTATAAAAGCTTTTTCTTCATATTAGCGTTTTATAAGTTTAAATTCGGGTAGTACCTACCCGTTAAGTTCATACTTAGTAGCTAATATACAATTCAACTACTACAATTCTATATGAAAAACTGATTATAATAATATTTCGCGTTCAAACTTTTATACAATATTTTACAAACTTACAATACCGCTTATTTTACATAAAGCATGAAATATAGCACACAATAACTTTGATACAAGATAGTTGTGAAGACAATTCTAGCTAGTACACAAGTCGTTCAGCAAAGGCAATAAAGACACGTAATTCATACGTCCAGAAACAAGTCATGCATTCTGGTTTTACTAGGACTACTTCCCATCCTTGGTCTTGTGCAACATAACCGTTATGGCTGTTGATAAGACAGCGTGTTGTAACGTCATCAAAGGGACGAGGGTTACGTAATGTCCAACAGTCCCGTAATAATCTAAAAACCTCATTTCTTACCCCAATTACCGACTCCGTCACTTGTGGAAACGTTTTGTTTAATAGTTGTAGCCCGATGTTCTTGTTCTCACTTTGGTGAGAAGCGAACATTACTAATCCGTAAGCATAACATGCTTCTTTATGTTGCATGTTAGCCGCTTTTTCTAAATCACGAAGTCCAATATTCGGATATATTGAGTCAAAATAATTTCTTAACCCGTTGCGTAAAATAGCATTTGGGTTTCCCGCAATATATGCGTCAAAGTAAACACATCGTAACTTATGGGTTTCCCAATGTGATATCCCCCATCTTTCAAACGAAAGTCTCTTATAAACCAAGACATTCTTGGAACGTTCTTCGAATGTCTTACAAACTGATCTCGCCTTAAATAGTTGTGCCGAAGAATTCTGGCCGACTCTAGACAAGATTTCATCAATCATGTCTCCGGGTAGGTCTCTTAAAATATTGGGTTGTCTATCCATTTTGTGTTTTTAAACTGTAAAATAGACAAGAGTTAGATTCATAAAAAAAATACTTATTAATACAAGCAATTTTTACATATATCATAAAGCATAAGAACACTATATTCCATATATTACACCACACGAATACAACTATCTTATTCCGACTCGCTCGTTTCTTCTTCTTCGGTTTTGGTTCGTTTTGCCAAGTTTCTAGGGATATATGATGTTCCCCTAATACGAGCCGTCGTTGTCCACATTGGTTTAGAAAAACCTGGTGGTTTAGAGGTTCCCGGGTCATTGTTACAACTTAAGGACTTCGGGGGTTGACGATACATATACAGTTCATCGGGGTTGGAATTAGATTTCTCTATTTTTATGCCCTTTCCCTTATTATTTTCTTTTGCCTTTTTAAATTCAGTTGGGGTAATTTCTATAACATCATCGGAATTCTCGTCGGAATCTGATTCATCGGAGAATTGGTAATCCTCCCAATATTTTGCTTCCTTGGCGGAAACACCATTGACCATAATTAACCTTGGTCGGTTGGTTGAGGATTTTCTTTTACTTAACCGTTTTATTATTTCCCCCACCGGTTCTATTTCTTCATCCGGTTCCGATTCTTCTTCCGGTTCCGACTCTTCTTCCGGTTCCTCTTCGGGAACTTGTGAATCAGTCCACGAATCATTCCAATTTACATTTGACTCTTCATTATTATTAGGTGAGTCAATGGGACTTGTTCTAGAGGTAGACATCTATCACATAATATCAAACGCGTTAAGAGATTAATATATCACATAATATTCACATGTTAAAAATATATAGTTTCCAACAAAATTTGTTAAGCAATCATTTTTCAAGTAAACACGGTCGAAGTCCAGACTCACTAATGCATCCTAACAAACTAGATAAGACACACTAATGCAAAATTCTGGTTCTCTAAGACCATCGCTCGGATACCAACTGAAATGTCCCGTTCTTATTGATTAAAAACGTTCCATATTAATTGATTTCGTTGCGAGGTTTTGACCTCTATATGAGACGTTTTTCAAAGACTGCATTCATTTTTAAACAAACCATAACCTTTATTTCATCAATAAAGGTTTAAAAAGCTTTACGTAGATTATCAAATAATGATAATCTAAAATATCCTGTTTACACACGACCATTACATAATGGTTTACAATACAAATATGTTACAACAAAATAAGTTTCTTGAATGCAGTTTTTACACAATATCATACAAGCATGGACTCCAAATCTTGTCCTTATTTAAGTATGCGACAGCGGAAGCTCTTAATAATCACCTGAGAATAAACATGCTTAAAACGTCAACAAAAATGTTGGTGAGTTATAGGTTTAACCTATATATATCAAATCGTAACAATAGACCACAAGATTTCATATTTCAATACACATCCCATACATAGAGATAAAAATCATTCATATGGTGAACACCTGGTAACCGACAATAACAAGATGCATATATAAGAATATCCCCATCATTCCGGGACACCCTTCGGATATGATATAAATTTCGAAGTACTAAAGCATCCGGTACTTTGGATGGGGTTTGTTAGGCCCAATAGATCTATCTTTAGGATTCGCGTCAATTAGGGTGTCTGTTCCCTAATTCTTAGATTACCAGACTTAATAAAAAGGGGCATATTCGATTTCGATAATTCAACCATAGAATGTAGTTTCACGTACTTGTGTCTATTTTGTAAATCATTTATAAAACCTGCATGTATTCTCATCCCAAAAATATTAGATTTTAAAAGTGGGACTATAACTCACTTTCACAGATTTTTACTTCGTCGGGAAGTAAGACTTGGCCACTGGTTGATTCACGAACCTATAACAATATATACATATATATCAAAGTATGTTCAAAATATATTTACAACACTTTTAATATATTTTGATGTTTTAAGTTTATTAAGTCAGCTGTCCTCGTTAGTAACCTACAACTAGTTGTCCACAGTTAGATGTACAGAAATAAATAGATAAATATTATCTTGAATCAATCCACGACCCAGTGTATACGTATCTCAGTATTGATCACAACTCAAACTATATATATTTTGGAATCAACCTCAACCCTGTATAGCTAACTCCAACATTCACATATAGAGTGTCTATGGTTGTTCCGAAATATATATAGATGTGTCGACATGATAGGTCGAAACATTGTATACGTGTCTATGGTATCTCAAGATTACATAATATATAATACAAGTTGATTAAGTTATGGTTGGAATAGATTTGTTACCAATTTTCACGTAGTTAAAATGAGAAAAATTATCCAATCTTGTTTTACCCATAACTTCTTCATTTTAAATCCGTTTTGAGTGAATCAAATTGCTATGGTTTCATATTGAACTCTATTTTATGAATCTAAACAAAAAAAGTATAGGTTTCTAGTCGGAAAAATAAGTTACAAGTCGTTTTTGTAAAGGTAGTCATTTCAGTCGAAAGAACGACGTCTAGATGACCATTTTAGAAAACATACTTCCACTTTGAGTTTAACCATAATTTTTGGATATAGTTTCATGTTCATAATAAAAATCATTTTCTCAGAATAACAACTTTTAAATCAAAGTTTATCATAGTTTTTAATTAACTAACCCAAAACAGCCCGCGGTGTTACTACGACGGCGTAAATCCAGTTTTACGGTGTTTTTCGTGTTTCCAGGTTTTAAATCATTAAGTTAGCATATCATATAGATATAGAACATGTGTTTAGTTGATTTTAAAAGTCAAGTTAGAAGGATTAACTTTTGTTTGCGAACAAGTTTAGAATTAACTAAACTATGTTCTAGTGATTACAAGTTTAAACCTTCGAATAAGATAGCTTTATATGTATGAATCGAATGATGTTATGAACATCATTACTACCTTAAGTTCCTTGGATGAACCTACTGGAAAAGAGAAAAATGGATCTAGCTTCAATGGATCCTTGGATGGCTCAAAGTTCTTGAAGCAAAATCATGACACGAAAACAAGTTCAAGTAAAATCATCACTTGAAATAAGATTGTTATAGTTATAAAAATTGAACCAAAGTTTGAATATGATTATTACCTTGTATTAGAATGATAACCTACTGTAAGAAACAAAGATTTCTTGAGGTTGGATGATCACCTTACAAGATTGGAAGTGAGCTAGCAAACTTGAAAGTATTCTTGATTTTATGAAACTAGAACTTTTGGAATTTATGAAGAACACTTAGAACTTGAAGATAGAACTTGAGAGAGTTCAATTAGATGAAGAAAATTGAAGAATGAAAGTGTTTGTAGGTGTTTTTGGTCGTTGGTGTATGGATTAGATATAAAGGATATGTAATTTTGTTTTCATGTAAATAAGTCATGAATGATTACTCATATTTTTGTAATCTTATGAGATATTTCATGCTAGTTGCCAAATGATGGTTCCCACATGTGTTAGGTGACTCACATGGGCTGCTAAGAGCTGATCATTGGAGTGTATATACCAATAGTACATACATCTAAAAGCTGTGTATTGTACGAGTACGAATACGGGTGCATACGAGTAGAATTGTTGATGAAACTGAACGAGAATGTAATTGTAAGCATTTTTGTTAAGTAGAAGTATTTTGATAAGTGTATTGAAGTCTTTCAAAAGTGTATAAATACATATTAAAACACTACATGTATATACATTTTAACTGAGTCGTTAAGTCATCGTTAGTCGTTACATGTAAGTGTTGTTTTGAAACCTTTAGGTTAACGATCTTGTTAAATGTTGTTAATCCAATGTTTATAATATCAAAAGAGATTTTAAATTATTATATTATCAAGATATTATGATGTACGAATATCTCTTAATATGATATATATACATTAAATGTCGTTACAACGATAATCGTTACATATATGTCTCGTTTCAAAATCATTAAGTTAGTAGTCTTGTTTTTACATATGTAGTTCATTGTTAATATACTTAATGATATGTTTAATTATCATAATATAATGTTAACTATATATATAACCATATATATGTCATCATATAGTTTTTACAAGTTTTAACGTTCGTGAATCACCGGTCAACTTGGGTGGTCAATTGTCTATATGAAACCTATTTCAATTAATCAAGTCTTAACAAGTTTGATTGCTTAACATGTTGGAAACATTTAATCATGTAAACATCAATCTCAATTAATATATATAAACATGGAAAAGTTCGGGTCACTACATGTACATGGCCGACAAAAGTACATATCCGGATGGCACTACCATGCACACAAGAATGTGGCCGACAAAAAGTGACCCGTTAGGTGACACTTACCACATTCCCACAAGTGGCCGACAAAGAGTGAAATCGTACGAATAACACTCACCACTTGTCACAACCGCAAACGTGGCCGACAAAAAGTGAATCCTTACGGATAGCACTTACCACTTTGCATCGAGTGGCCGACAAAGAGTGAAGTAACACTCGCCACTCAATCCCATGGCCGACAAAGAGTGATATAGCACTCACCTCATCAAGAGGCCGACAAAGAGTGATATACACTCGCCATGTTACATACAAGCAACCAACTTATATACACACACATATAAGTACTCCACTCACCTTGGGAGCGCATGCATAAGTCAAATATGCTACATCATCGTCTCCGCATCTGAGCAAGCAATCACCTATATAAAGATAGGCACACAAACACAAAAACATCAATCTCTAAAAGAGAGTCCAACACCAACACCCTTAGCCTAGGTTTCCAACTTGCTCACCAAAACCCACTCATTTAACCACCTAAATGGACATAACCAAATTACAACTACGGGTGGTAATTCAAACTCATATCAAAAGGCACAATTCAACCCAAATAGACCAACCTAGGTCCCGACACTAGATCACTAGTTAGTTAGTGATCATATCAAAACATCACTTATAACAATTTCCCAACATAAGCAATATTGACCCATTTTGTCCTTGACCATCTTTGACTTATGTCAAACTTACCCAATATCACTAATGGCTAGTGATTAAGTTTCCAAAACACCAATTACTCAATTTAATCAAGTACTTATGTATCCATTTCACAAAACTTGACCAAATTCTTAGTTTGACCCAAACCAAAGTCAACACCCAATTTTGATCAAAATCAAACTCTTAAACACACTCAAATCACCACCATACCACCCATTGACTAATCACACTATCAAGGGTTGATTTCAACCAATAATCCTAAGCATCAACATCATCTTCACTTCTTTGAGGCATTTCATCAAACACCTTATATGCACAACCCAAAACATGTTCTTATGAACATTTCAATCACCCACCAACAAGTTATCTAGTGATTCGCACCCAAAATCCAAGACCAAACTTCCCAAATTCGTCATCAAACCCTAAACCCACAATATTAGGGTTTAATTACCCAAACCTTAATCAAAACCCCCAAGTTTCAAAGCAAATGAGGTTTATAACTCAAAACCAACACAAACCCTAACCTTAAATCAGGATCAAAGTAAAGAAATTCGAATCTAGGGTTTACCTTAGAACCAAAACCGAGCTAGTAGCTAGAATCACCAAGATGCATCAAGATTCACATCCATTTGGGCAAGAATCATCACCTTCTTCCTCATTTGAAGCTTTCTCTCTCTAGGGTTTGCTTCCTCTCTCTAAAATGAGGTTTGGTTGGTGAAAATGAGAATAAGAATGAGATTTAGAACTGATCCCAAACCATATACACGTTCATATGTGAAAAGACCAAAGTGCCCCTTTTAATTTATCAAAATTTCGAACAGCCCTGTCTGCCCGCCCATCGGAGCGGCGCTCCATTTGCCTATTTCTGAAATCAGGGTCTTACACGATCCTCGGTACGAAGGTAGAGAGCGGAAAATTCCGGAATACAATCTTCGTCATAATTAACACGTTTGTGTGTTGAAACGGTACATTTTGTTTCAAAAATTCAAACAACTCTTCTAAACAAACGTCTCGAATGTCAATGTCTTCAAACGAAATTTTTGAACCACGTTTGTAATCGTAAAGTTTGGATTCATAGTCGAATTCACTGCCGTAATAAACATTGAATGAGATGATCATCCGGGGATTGTCAACATTTTGAAGATGTGTGTGAAGTGTGTTTTTGATTTTGAAGTGTTTTGTGTTTTGAGTTTGTAGTGTTTTGTTTATGTATATGGTATGTATATATATATATATATATAGGGGTATGATCAAGGGGGAAGCGGGGGGAAGCGGGGGGAAGCAAATTTTTTTTTGCTTTTCATTTTTTGAAAAAACTTTGTTCACGAACATTATAGATTGGATAAAAATATGAACATTTAATAAAGACACTTTGTGATAAATGTTTTTATTTTGGCGGGAAAATGCTCGAAGAGTTAATATATAACAATTATCGTGTTTTTCGAGCGTATGTTGAGGTTTTAGATATTAGGGTTTATAGGGTTTAGATATTAGGGTTTAGAAATTTAGGGTTTAGGGTTTAGATTTAGGATTTAGATTGAGTTTTTAACACGAACGGTTTAGAGTTTAGGGTTTAGGGTTTAGGGTTTAAGGTTTAGTGTGTTGGGTTTAGTCCCTAAACCCCTAAACCCAAAACACTAAACCCTAAACCCTAAACCCTAAACCATAAACTCTAAACCCTAAACTCTAAACCGTTCGTGTTAAAAAACTCAATCTAAATCCTAAATCTAAACCCTAATGTTCTTGTTTGTAACAACGATCTAAGTTAAAAGATATAGTTTTCTATATACAATTTCACATACAAAATTTCTTTCATCCCCTCTTCTTCAATCCCCTAAATAAAAAGCATATAATCACTAATTACACAAAATAAAATAATGCTCAATTGAGTTATTAATAAAGATTAGTATACGATTGAAAACTGAAATACAATTAGTATATGATTCATCTAAAACTAAAGTTTAAAAAGAATAGGTAATAAAACTTACAACCAAATTGAGGGTGCGAGTGGGGCAAAATCAACATGTGTATGAACAACGATATCGATTGAAAATTAACAACCATAATATTGAATCATTTGGTAGTTGATATATTTTTTTTGTTCGAAATTTTGATTGGAATGATTTAATTATGTGTGCCACATTTCAAGAAAAAATAGGAGAAACTTTATTAGTGATTGAGTTACAGGGGAAACAAGTGGCAAAGGTTCGAGCGTTGCTGCGAGAAATGATTATCAAATTATTATCAAATTGCTTTAGTTCTATCTTAGATATTTTTAGAAGTCGGGGAAAAAATTCAGTTAGATCTATCAAATCCACATACATGATATTTGTATATATGTTAAATATTATTTTAATAGTTTATAATCTCAATACATATATCAATGGTTGTCACAAAACTATATATTTCTCATTAGATTATTTTATCCGTAATGAACTTAACAAAAATAATAATATCCGACTGATCAAGCTCCACTATGATCGTAATGTCTTAAGATCAGAACGTGACACTCTATTTCGTAATTTAACTTCGGAGCAAAAATATTCATTTCCTCGGTAAACTTAAAATTGGCTGTGGAGTGGTTTTGGTCGATTATCGGTCGATTAATTGAACGTTTAAAAAAATAAAAGAATGAAGAAAAAGGAAGTGAAAAAATTGTAAAGAAAATTTAAAAAAATTCAAATAAAAAAATATCAAAAAATGACAAATTACCACATCTGAAGTTGGAGTTAATTACAAGCCGGCTGGTATGAACAATGACGGATTCATTGAGATGTGAATTAGTATATAGTTATAATAACATAACATTCATGAATTAAAATAATATTATTCTGAAATTTAATATTATCCAGTAAACCAAAAACAAATAAAATTAAAATACTTTCATTAAATAAGAGATGTTCAAGTTGTAAAAATTAAAAATATAATTGCATTCAACAATTTAAAAAAACTTCTAAGAGCACTGGCTCGTTGGCGTTGGCGTCGAAGTAACACCTCGGAAACACCATGATCCCGCATTACTCTGTGTCGACGTCATCTATCGCACTACTCCTTGCAGACGTCATCTATCGCACTACTCCGTGTCAACGTCGTCTACGACGTTCCAGCTCCGATGTGCAAAGCGTGACTTTGATTTTTCAAGCTTCGTCAATTCTTTTATCCTATTACTCCAATGTACTCATGAATACAAAACACTGAAAACAAAACACTAAACCATTCATTTACTTCTTTTACTTTCAAAGTTCCATCCAATAGGTACAAAGAGAAAAATAAAACCTAAAATAAAAAATTAAACAGTGTTTGTGTAGACATCACTTCAAAATGTCATCCAACGTCGTTTGGGAGTGAAGAAACGCCATCAAATATGTTCTGGTGAGAGAACGTCATCTTGCTCGACTAAGTTTGAAGATTTGCAATGTCGAACACATTATGAGAAAGATTCGGTCATCCTCGGGTGAACTCTCAACTAGGTCACCGCAACCCCTATATTACTTTACTACATAAATGATTTTGGAATAAACACTATGGGCGTGTTTGATAAAACCGAATGATTTAGCGCTGAATGGTTCAAAATCTGAATAATTCATAGTCTTTGAATCTTAATAAACTTGGTTTTGAATGAAAATAAGTTGTTTAATAATCATTTTGTATGAACGATATGAAATAAGTAAAAGTACCTTATTAACGTGTTATAAGAATACTTTTCAAATAAAAAAAGTGTTACATGAATAAAAAAATTCAATATAATTTGAGGAGAATATTACAAAAGAATTTATGTCCTTAAAGGTTAAGAAAAGGTTAAGAGAGTGTTTCAATTTTAAATGATTCAACACTGAATTCTAAACCATTCAATAACATATATTGTTCAAAGGTCAGAAATAAACGAAATAAACGAGTTGAATACAAAATGGTTTAGAGGTAAACAAACACTTAGACACAACTTGATGAACCCTTTTAATTGAACTGGTCAAACAAATTAATTGGTTGACGAGTTGGTTTCAAGTGGAGCATGTATGTTTGGCTGGTCCATACTTTTTAATGTGTTGAATTTTAAATTGAAGAATCAATCTCATTTAACAAAGAGTAGTTAATTGTGATCTTTCGTTGCTGTGAGTTACTCTTTTTCAAGCTTCGTCCTTGTTTTAGGGTTTCGAACTGAACTAATCAGAACCTGAATTAGGTTTTAGTTATAACAATTTCTCATTAGGAATCTACGAAACTTACAAATTCAATATTAATTCAGTTTAATTTCATTATTAGTGACCTTGAATTTCATGTAACTGATGACCTAAAATAAATTTGTATAATTTGGGGAAAATTCGAAAGAGATCAATATTAACTCAAATTGAAACCTTTCAACATGTTATAGAGACTAGACGTGTTTCCAAAAACACTTATCAAGTTAATTATGACCACATTTCCAAAAAAACTTATCAAGTTAATTATGACCACATTTAATTTCTGACTGGGTCTACGTTCCTCGTACATATTGTAATAGACAATTTTTACAATATATAATTTAGTTTCAAGAGATAATGACTTTTCAGCTGCAACTTTTATTCTTCTCCGGCGTTTTACTATCAGTTTTGACAAATTTTGCAGCACTAGATACATTAATTGTTGATCAAGAAATCAGAGACAATGGGACGATTGTTTCAGCTGGTGAAATATACGAAATGGGGTTTTTTTAGCCCTGGTAACTCCAAGTATCGATACGTGGGGATATGGTTCAAGAAAGTATCTCCGCATACAGTCGTATGGGTCGCCAACAGAGAAAATCCAGTTACCGGTTCTTTTGGTGTGTTCAGAGTCAATAGCAACGGAACTCTGTTAATTCGAAACGGTAATAATAACTCTTTAATTTGGTCATCCAACTATTCGTTATCTGTCATTAATGTAAATATTGTTGCCAAACTTTTTGATTCTGGAAACTTTTTGATTGTCAAACATAACTCGTCAGAATTATTGGGTCGAATTTGAGCATTCAACTTTGTTTAATTAATTAATCAAAGTGTTTGATTAATTATTACTTTGGGTTATACGGACTAGCATCCGATCGGTGTTGCTCGACGTGCTGTGTGGATCAACCATAAAGATATTCATACACTTTGAATATATGTTTCAACCTAGACGTGGACAGTTGATTCTACCGTTCTTGCATCGCTCGCTAAAGTTGATTCTACCGTTCTTGCATCGCTCGCTAAAGGTACATCTAAACTCTACTTTATGAATTATTTACTTGACAATTATTAGTGGTGTAATTGGATCTTGTTGGGATCGTTAATCGTGTGAATGTTTTACTTGAAAGTTTATAATAAAATAAATGATGTTTATTTCAAAGTTAATAAAAGATGTTTATTTATACATTCCGCTGCGTTTCTAAATTTTAAAAGTACACACGGTTTTCCATCAGTAATAATAACTCTTTAATTTGGTCATCCAACTATTCGTTATCTGTCAGTAATGTAAATATTGTAGCCAAACTTCTAGATTCTGGAAACTTTGTTGTGAAAGATAATAGTAGTGACCAAGATTTTATTTGGCAAAGCTTTGATTACCCTGGTGACACGTTGCTAGCTGGAATGAAATACGGGAAGGACTTGATTACTGGAAGATATTGGTCCATGAGATCTTGGAAGAGTCTAGAAGATCCTTCTCCGGGTCTATACGAAACCCGGGTTGATACAAATGGATATCCACAATATTTTCTCTGGCGAGGTTCTGTATTAGAAACTAGGTTTGGTCCATGGAATGGTGTTAGATTTAGCGGTGGTTTACCATATGAGTTTGTTTGCAATGAGAAGGAGGTATATTTTAAATAAATATGATCTTTATCTTTATAACAGCTCCTTTATAGTTTACCAAGCCAGCCAAATCCTTGATATGTGTACCCCATATGGAGTCTGTGGTCCATTCGGACACTTTAACTTTCACAACTCCCCTGTATGCAGTTGTTTGGATGGGTTTGAACCAAGAAAACCAGATGAATGGAACGCAGGTAATTGGTCAGGAGGTTGTCAACGTAAAAAACCGTTGAAGTGTGGGAATAAGGATGGGTTTCGAAAACTTTCGGGTGTGAAATTGCCGGATACAAGGCGTTCATGGTACAATGTGAATATGAGCCTTGCGGAATGTAAAAAGGCGTGCAAGAGAAATTGTTCATGTACAGCTTATGCAAACTTGGATATGACAAGAGGTGGAAGTGGATGTTTGTTATGGTTTGATGATCTGATGGACGTTAGAGACAACGACGAAAATCAAGATATTTTCGTAAGAATGGCAAAATCTGAATTATTAGGTATTAATTTTTTTTTTTTTTTTTTTTGGTAGTATATGGTTGTTGAACTATAATTACCATCATATGTTTTCTTCCACTGGACCAAAATTGCCTAGTTTTTGTAGTAATCTATAAAAGTAAATGTAACTTGCCTTTGCCTATTGGTATCGCATATATATCGTGGATAATATATGTTACAGTATGTTGTTTTATTGAAACTGAGCTCCTGGTATGGATATTACAAATAATAACTTGCTGATTGTATTGATGAAAAGTAGCAAATTTACTGTAAACTAGATAGGCTTCAATGCTTCAGTAACAATAATTCGTTGGAGTTAATGGCTCTTATTGTAACATTTAGTCACCACATCTTCGTTTAATGATGTTATATGCTTTCAGTCATGGAAAAAGTATTCGAAGTGGACCTTCCAACAATAATTGTTATCTTTCTGGGAGGAATAGCTCTGGCAGTGTATGCTTGGAAGAAAAGATGGTCTTGTGACAAGGTAACACAATTATGTTCAATTTAATTTAATTTATTCGTAAGGAATATAGGCCGCGTTTGATAAACTGAATGATTTAACACAGAATGGTTCATATAAATTTGGTTCTGAATGAAAATTAAATATTTGATGATTATTTTGAATGAACGTATGAGTTAAGTAAAATTACTTCATTAGCGAGCTCTGGATATGATTTGAGGACGATATTACAGAAAATTTAGGTGCTTAACGGTTAAGAGAGTGTTTCAACTCTGAAGGGTTCAACACTGAATTCTGAACCATTCAACATCATATGTCATTCAGAGATCAGAAACAAATGCGTTGAATGTTGAATCATTCAGCGCTATTCAAATAAGAGGTAAACAAACACACCATTGGTATTCTAATATATCCCATTTCAGGTAATGTGTTGGAATCCCTGTCTAAGGATGATACTGGTGGGGTCATGAATAAAGATGATAAATTGCCATTTTTCAGCTTTTCAAAAATATGTAATTTGACAAATAACTTCTCAATAGACAACAAACTTCGAGAAGGTGGCTTTGGTCCAGTTTACAAGGTAAAACATTAGTGCATGCCTCTTCTATATAACGTACCCTTTGTTTTCAAATCTACTAAGATTACGGATAAAAGTGACCTTGACGTATGATAATGGGGTTTTTGGGAGAGTAATTGTGACGTGATAAGGTTGGAATGTTGCGGGTGATCTGGAAAAATATGATTTAAAGTTGGTTTAAAAAGTTGTTGAAAATGTAAGAAGATAAAAGTATTAATTTCTAATAAGTAAAACATTATAAGTATAAATATCTTTGCTCATGGAGATAAACAGAAGAATGTGTGACATTAATGATTCTTTTCCTAATGTTTAGGGTGTAATGGACGATGGCCAAGAGATAGTTGTGAAGCGGCTATCAAACACTTCTGCACAAGGGCTTGATGAGTTTAAGAATGAGGTTAGGTGTATTCATAAGCTTCAGCATCGGAATCTTGTAAAGATTTTGGGATCATGTGCTCAAAAAAATGAAATCATCTTGATTTATGAATACATGCCTAACGGAAGCCTAGATACAATATTATTTGGTAAGACGACCTCAAGTGTTCCTCCTTTAATAAACTTTGACACCCATAAACTATCTAGTTGACTCAATATAATTCGGTGGTCTATTCCATGCAGACGAGACCAAAAGTTCGATCCTTGATTGGAGTCACCGATTATGCATCATCAATGGAATTACACGAGGGCTTCTTTATCTGCATCAAGACTCTCATCTTCGTATAATTCATAGATATTTGAAAGCTGCAAATATTTTGTTGGACAGTGACATGAACCCAAAGATATCAGATTTTGGGCTTGCTAGAATATTTGAAGGATATGAGACGGCGGCCAACACAAAGAATGTGGTCGGAACTTAGTAAAAATCTGAACTTAAAACTATTGATCCTCTTAGGTACATTTTTTAATAACATATAAATTTATATCTATCAAATTACTTACATTGGTTACATCCCTCCGGAGTACGCTCTTCATGGGGTTTTTTTCTGTAAAATCGGATGTGTTTAGCTTCGGTGTTTTGGTGCTGGAAATAATAAGTGGGAAAAAGAACCAACGTATTTTCTCTCAACAACATAATCACAACCTTCTTGGACATGTAAGTTCAGTGTAACTTTTTCTTTGTTGTGTGTGTGTGTGATGCAGTTATAACATATAGCTAGATAAATGAGTAACATGAATGTTAGTATATATTGTAGTTGTTGCAGTTTAGTATATCATTATATCTGAATCTGATATCTTATATATGTCAGGCGTGGAGGCTCTTTAAAGATGATAAGAGTCTTCAACTGGTTGCTGCATCGTCATGTGACTCATGCATCAACTCTGAGGTAATCCGATCAATACACATTGGTCTGTTATGTGTGCAAAATCGCGCAGAAGATAGGCCAACAATGTCATCAGTGGTACTTATGTTGGGTAATGACGGCGTGTTGCCTCAACCTAAACCTCCTGCATTTTTCACTGAAGCTGATCTCGACCCATGTACATCCTCCACCACTACCATAATGTCTGCCAACAATATGACAGTGTCATTAATAACTTATTATTTCCAGTACCAAAACACCAAAGCTAAACACGTCTGATTTTACAGAGAAAACCCCATGTAGAACGTACTCCGGAGGGATGTAACCACTATAAGTAATTTGATAAATTTAATTAGTATGATATTTTAAATGTACACTTGAGGATCAAATTTGAAGTTAAGATTCTTACTAAGTTCCAACCACATTCTTTGTATTGGCCCCCGTCTCACATCCTTCAAATATTCTAGCAAACCCAAAATCTGATATCTTTGGGTTCATGTCACTGTCCAACAAAATATTAGCAACTTTTAAATCTCTGTGAATTATACGAAGATGGGAATCTTGATGCAGATAAAGAAGCCCTCGTGCAATTCCATTGATGATACCTAATCGGTGACTCCAATTAAGGACTGAACTTTTGCTCTCGTCTGCACGGAACAAACCACCAAATTATATATTGAATCAACCATATATATAACTTATGTGTCAAAGTTTATTAAAGGAGGAAAACCTTTACTAACATAATAATCTTATTAGCAGAGGTCTTACCAAATAATATTGTATCTAAGCTTCTGTTTGGCATGTATTCATAAATCAACATGACTTCATTTTTTTCATCACAGAATCCCAAAATCTTGACAAGATTTCGATGCTGAAGTTTATGAATACATCTAACCTCATTCTTAAACTCGTCAAGCCCTTGTGCAGAATGGTCCGATAGTCGCTTCACAGCTATCTCTCGTCCATTATCCATTACTCCCTAAACATTAGGAAGAGAAACATCAGTGCCAACAATTTTGTACTTATAATTTTGTAGTTGCTAATTTTAGAAAATAATATATATATGGTAAGTTGTATAAGACAGGTGCAGTAATGTCAAGGTTGAAAAGGATGCAAGGCGGAAACGAGTCGGTCAGGACTTTGAAAGGCCGAGTCAGTTAAGACGGATGTTGACCTACTTTGACTTTTACATACAAATATATTAAATATAAATATTTCAAACATAAATCTTATAAATATATTCTAAAAATAAATGATTTACAAATAAGATGATGTGGTGTTAGTTAAATTACGAGTAATATATAAGTTTTATTATAGTGTATTTATTAATTTACCTTTAAGGATACCATGTAAATCGGTGTTTTTTCCAGCTAATTTTTAATGGGTTTGAAATTTCGTTTACACGGCCAGACGAAAAGTCGATTTGACAATGAATCGGGACGGTTACTTCGAATCGGGACGGGTAGTCACCAAACTGCCTTTTGCAACCATGACTAATGTGTACCTTGTAAACTGGACCAAAGCCACCTTGTCCAAGTTTATTGTCGATTGAGAAGTTATTTGTCAATTTAGATATATCCGAAAAGCTGAAAAATGGCAGCTCAGCATCTTTATTCCTGACCCCACCAGGATTATCTTCCGATAGAGATTTTAACAGATTACCTGAAATGGGATATATGACAATACTAAATACTGATGCACGACACCGTTTCACATGATAAAATAGAACATAATTGCAATTACTGTGTCTTTGTGCACGAAACCGTTTCTTCTTCCAAGCATACACTGCCAGAGCTAGGCCTACTAGAACCATAAAAATTATCGTTGCAAGGACCCCTTCGAAAACGTTTTTCTTGTAAAAGCCAGATTCCTTGGATGTAGCATCATGAAACGAAGATGTCGTGACTAAAATGTTACAATAAGAATCAATGAATCATTAACTCCAACAAAATATCGTAATGAAAGCCTATCTAATTTACAGTAAATCTGCTACTTTTCATCAATACATTCAACATTTTAATATATGTACCATCCAAACCAGCAGCCACTTTTCAAGATGACAACACAACAAACTGATATTCTAGTGAATGCATTAATCTTCATGCTAAATAAAAATATATAATGGTCATGATAGTTAAACAGTCATATGCTGATTGAAGTTCGAGGTCGACAAGGTTGAAAAAGACATGAGGTGGAGAAGAGTCGGTTAGGAACATGAAAGGTCGAGTCGGTCGATACAGGGTTGAGACCGACGTTGAGTCGTTAACTAACGTTGACTTTTAAATATAAAATATATATTAGACAACAAAATTTTTTTAAACGTGTATATTTTAAAAGCAAATAATTTACAAATAAGATGATTCGGTGTTGGTTCAAATATTATTTTCCGCATAGGTTTTCTATAATGTTTTCTGTAAAAAACGTGTAGTGTATTTATAAATTTATCTTTAAGAGATACCAAGTAAATCGGGGAAAACCGCCCTCCCGAGAAGTCCGAACATGGAAAACCTTCTACCTTTTAGAAATTAAGTAAATCGGTGTTTTTCCAGCTAATTTTTAAATGGGCTTGGGATTTCTTTTAAACTAGAACAAGGCCAGACAAAATGTTGACACCGACTTTTCCCAACTTTTTTCCCAGCTAATTTTGAATGGGCTTGGGATTTCGTTTACACTACAACAAGGCCATACAAAATGTTTACTTTTGACCGAACTTTTTAACATTGACCGAGTCATTAGATGTTTCTGGGCGAAACGGCGCAGACTAGGTACCAAACGGCGGTGGTCTGCAAACTCTTGCCCAATGTACCAAGATACTAAACATAATAAATGAGAGATATATTTTTAGTACCTGATAATTCAGATTTTGCTATTCTTACGAAAATATCTTGATTTTCATCGTTTTCTCTAACGTCCATCAGATCATCTAACCATAACAAACATCCACTTCCACCTCTTCTTATATCCAAATTTGCATAAGCTGTACATGAACAATTTCTCTTGCATTTCTCTTCACATTCCACAAGGCTCATGTTCACATTGTACCATGAATTCCGTGTATCCGGCAGTTTCACACCCGAAAGTTTTCGATAACTGTCCTCATTACCACACTTTATTGGCTCTTTACGTTGACAACCGCTTGACCAATTACCTGCCTTCCATTCATCTGACTGTCTAGGTTCGAACCCATACATACAACTACATGCAGGGGAGTTGAAAACATTACAGCTTCCAAATGCACTACAGAGTCCGTATTGAGTACACATATCTATCGTTATGCCAATATATGGAATCCAACCTTGGTTCGGATTCCAGTTCATGCGCATTCCATTCCCTTCTGGAGACAAATATAACCTTGTTATAACAGAGCTGTTAATAAGTTCATAATTACCATATACCTCCTTCTGATTGTAAACAAATTCATACGTGTACAAAGAATTTGTCTTACTTGGAAAACCACAAAACCTAACACCATTCCATGGACCAAACCTTATTTCTACCACCGAACCTCGCCGAATATAGTATTGTGGATACCCATTTGTATCAATCCGGTCTTCATATAGACCCGGAGAAGGATCATCTAGACTCTTCCAAGATCTCACAGACCAATATCTCCCTGTAACAAAATCCTTCCCAACTTTCATTCCGGCTAGCAACGTATCACCTGGGTAATCAAAACTTTGCCAAATGAAATCTTCATCACTGATATTACTGATGTTTTCATGCAAAACCACAAAGTTTCCAGAATCCAGAAGTTTGGCCACAATGTTTACATTACTGACAGATAACGAATAGTTGGATGACCAAATTAAAGAGTTATTATTACCGTTAAGAATTAACAGAGTTCCGTTGCTATTGACTCTGAACACACCGGAAGAACTGGTTGTTAGAAATAGGAGGTTATGTATATTATTTGTGAAAGAGATGATTGATGATTTAGAAGTTTGATTGATATTGAAAGCTTTTGTTTTATTACTTATTGAATTGCTTGATTACAAATGAGGGGTGAAGCCCTCTATTTATACTACTCAATGGAGTAGCCTAGAACTCTTCATCAACTACTAAAATCTAGATTTTTCCTAAGCATTATCTAATATTTTCTAAGTATTATCTTTAGATATTTTACAAGATTTTTCTACACACTTTCACTACTACATATTTCAAGAAGTTTCTACATAATGGACTACAATCTTGATCCAAAATACTTGGATACTTGCAAGCCCAAATCCAAAACCCATAGCCCAAAAACAAGTTTAGTTTCCAAAAGCCCCCCTTAAACTTGATTTTGTCACTCCGAGCATATTCCGTAATCTCTTAAATGTCTCGTGTTTTAGGGGCTTTGTGAAAATATCAGCAACTTGGTCAATTGACTTCGCTTACTTTATCTGCACCTCTTTATTTGTAACACACTCCCTTATGTAATGGTATTTTGTATCGATGTGCTTGCTTCGATCATGGAAGACTGGATTCTTTGCTAGAGCAATCGCAGACTTGTTATCCACATATATCTTCGTAGGTTCCTTTTGAAAAAACTTAAGCTCATTTAGTAACTTCCTGAGCCATATTGCATGACAGGTGCACGATGTTGCTGCTACAAACTCGGCTTCACACGTTGACAGAGTCACAATGGGTTGCTTCTTCGAGCTCCATGTGAATGCCGTATCTCCTATATAGAACACGAAACCACTCGTACTTTTACGATCATCTATGTCTCCAGCCCAATCACTATCACTGTATCCAACTAGCTTGAAGTGATCAGAAGGCGAATAAAACAGACCATAATCAATCGTACCTTTGATGTAGCGAAGTATCCTCTTAGCTGCCTTCAAGTGATTTATTGTAGGTGCTTCCATATATCGACTTACTAGTCCAACTCCGTAGAGAATATCTGGCCTTGTGCAAGTTAGGTACCTCAGACTTCAAACCAAACTCCTGTATTGTGTTGGGTCCACCAAGTATCCTTCATCATCTTTTGACAATTTGAGATTGCAATCCACCGGTGTGTTCATTGACTTGCAGTCATTCATCTTAAACTTCTTGAGCACCTCATTAGCATAACCTTCTTGGGATATAAATATTCCTTCTTTCTTTTGTTTTACCTCGATCCCAAGATAGTAATCCATAAGTCCAATGTCGGTCATCTCGAACTCCCGAACCATTGCTTTCTTGAACTCCTCAAACATTTTGGGATTACTGCTAGTGAATATCAAGTCATCCACATATAGGTACACAATCATAACATCTCCTTCCTTGCTTACATTGGTATAGAGAGCATGCTCATGTGGGCATTTTGTAAAGTCATTCTGTTGAAAATACTTGTCTATCCTGCTATTCTATGCTCGAGGCGCTTGCTTCAACCCATATAAGGCCCTTTTCAATTTCAACACCTTATTCTCTTGGCCTTTCACGATGTATCCCAAAGGTTGTTCTATATAGACTTCTTCTTCTAAGTGGCCATTAAGGAACGCGGATTTGACATCCATTTGATAAATCTTCCAATTATGCTGAGCCGCAAGTGAGATTATTAATCTTATAGTTTCTAGACGAGCGACGGGAGCAAATACCTCTTCATAGTCTATGCCAGCTCGTTGACTATATCCCTTCGCCACCAACCTTGCCTTGTATCTTTCAACTTCACCTTTGGAATTCTTCTTGGCCTTGTATACCCATTTTACACCAATGGCCTTATGCCCCTTTGGTAGAGTAGCAAGATCCCACGTATCATTCCTCTGGATTGCTTGAATCTCCTCGTCCATGGCATGTTTCCACTTTTGACTTTTTACTGCGTCTTCATAGCTTATTGGCTCACAATCGGCAAGAAGGCAGAACAATGTTAGATCCTCCATAGGCTGTGTTACCTCGTACAACTCCTCAATGCTCTTTATGTGATGTTGTAGCCTACTTGATTCTCCTCCTAATGTTGGTGTCACTTCATTAGGTGTAGTGGTTGGAGTACGTGGAGAGTGCAGAGATGGTGTACTAGAAGGTTCTTGAACTTCTAGATATTCTTCATTCCTTGCAGTACTCTCGAATGGATAAGGGAGAAAGTCGTAGTTCTCCTCTTCTAGAACATTCCAATCCCACGTTGCTTCTTCATCGAACACCACATCTCGACTTGAGATTACTTTGCCGGTCTTGGGATTGTATAACTTGTAACCCTTCGAACTTGAGTCATAGCCCATGAATATGAGTTTCTCGCTTTTATCATCGAGCTTCGTCCTCTTCTGATCTGGCACATGAGCATATGCCACACTTTCGAACACTCGAAGGTGTGAGATTCCGGGCTTCCTTCCACTCCAAGCTTCAATGGGTGTTTTGTTCTTGACGCTTCTAGTGGGCGAACGATTTGTTAGATAGATCACATAGTCCACTGCCTCAGCCCAAAACTCCTTAGGCATCCTTTTTCTCTTTAACATACTCCGGGCCATACCAAGAATGGTCCTATTTTTTCTTTCCGCAACACCATTTTGTTGAGGTGAATACGGAAGAGTTAGAGGACGTCGTAACCCATTGTTGTCGCAAAATTCTTTGAATTCCTTGGATGTGAACTCTCCTCCACGATCAGATCTCATCGCCTTTATTGTGAGACCACTTTGATTCTCCACAAACGCTTTAAACTTCTTGAACATTCCAAAAGCTTCTGACTTCTCCTTTAGAAAATAGACCCATGTCTTTCGACTAAAATCATCAATGAATAGAAGAAAATATCTATTTTTACCGAACGACGGTGGACTGATGGGTCCACATACATCCGTGTAAATAAGTTCTAGAGGTTTCTTCGCTCTACTAGAAGCCTCTATTGGAAAACTATTTCGGAAGTGCTTTCCTAGAAGGCATCCCTCACATATTTGATCCGGATGATTAATTGGAGGCAAACCCTTCACCATTCTTTTACTTGATAATAATTTTAAGCCTCCAAAATTTAAGTGCCCGTATCTCATGTGCCAAAGCCAAGAATTATCTTTGAAACATGCTTTTAAACATCTTGGAATGTCATGTTGAATATTTAGCAGAAACATCCTATTCGTTGACATTGGCACTTTAGCAATCAAACCTCCTTTTTAGTCTCTTAAAGAAAGGGTACGATTTATCATGTGAATATCATAGCCTTTCTCTAAGAGTTGTCCAATACTCAGTATATTCGTCTTCATATTGGGCACATAATACACGTTAGAGATAAATTGATGCCTTCCATTTTTTAAGCGAATGAGGATCTTACCTTTGCCTTTAACTGGAACTTTAGAGGAATCTCCAAAGGTGATATTTCCACTTATTACCTCGTCTAACTCTACAAATATGCTTTTGTCACTGCACATATGGTTGCTTGCACCCGTGTCAAGATACCACAAATTCGATTCTCCGTTGTCTTCACCTTTGCATGCTAGTAACAAAGTGTTTTCCACGGCTTCGTTATCTTCTTGTGCAAAATTTACTCTTTCTTGCACGTAATTGTTTGACTTCTCACATTCTGAAGCATAGTGGCCAAATTTTTGACAATTATAGCATTTGGTTTGAGAATTGTCATACCTTGTCCTTCTACTTGTGTAGCCTCTCCCGCTACCTCTTGTCGGGTGAAAATTTTGACTTCTTTCTTCATTTCTGTAAGAACTATAACCTCCACGTTTGATACATCCTTGCCCTCGTCCTCGGCCACGTACTTGACCACGACCTCGTTGACTCGTTTGATGAGTCTTTTCACTGCTCTCTTCCTTGAAAGAGAGTTTTGCTTGTAAAGTTTGCTCCAAAGGCTCCTTATTTTTCTTATTGAACCTCTCTTCATGGGCTTGTAGTGAACCCATGAGTTCATCGATAGTCATTGATTCTAGATCTTTAGATTCTTCGATAGCTACAACTATATAGTCGAATTTTGAATCTAATGATCTAAGAATCTTCTCAATGACTCTTACATCACTTAGAGTTTCACCATTCCTCTTTAATTGATTGACAACAGCTAAGACTCTTGTAAAATAATCAGAAATTGATTCTGAGTCTTTCTTATTTAAGGATTCAAACTCACCTCGTAGTGTTTGTAGTCGAACCTTTTTCACCTTATCAACTCCCTTATAAGAATTCTCCAAGATCTCCCACGCTTTCTTGGCGGTGGTTGCACTTGCAATTTTCTCAAAAGCTCCATCATCTACACTTTGTTGGATGATGGAAAGAGCCTTTTGATCGTTGGTCTTCAATAGTTTTTTCTCCTTGCTGAGAGGACCTTTTTCTGCAGGTTCCTCATAGCCTTCCTCCACAATCTCCCATAAGTCTTGTCCACCTAGGAAGGTCTTCATTTGGATGCTCCATCGATCATAATTATCCTTTGTGAGGCGAGGAAACGTGATGACATTGTTGGCCATCATCTTGTCGAACAAAGCTCTTGATACCAATTTGTTAGAAATAGGAGGCTATGTATATTATTTGTGGAAGAGATGATTGATGATTTAGAAGTTTGATTGATATTGAAAGCTTTTCTTTTATTGCTTATTGAATTGCTTGATTACAAATGAGGGGTGAAGCCCTCTATTTATACTACTCAATGGAGTATCCTAGAACTCTTCATCATCTACTAAAATCTAGATTTTTCCTAAGCATTATCTAGATATTTTCTAAGTATTATCTTTAGATATTTTACAAGATTTTTCTACACACTTTCACTACTACATATTTCAAGAAGTTTCTACATAATGGACTACAATCTTGATCCAAAATACTTGGATACTTGCAAGCCCAAATTCAAAACCCATAGCCCAAAAAC
Source organism: Rutidosis leptorrhynchoides (assembly GCF_046630445.1). Taxonomy (NCBI): domain Eukaryota; kingdom Viridiplantae; phylum Streptophyta; class Magnoliopsida; order Asterales; family Asteraceae; genus Rutidosis; species Rutidosis leptorrhynchoides. Next base: position 42,223,710 of record NC_092340.1, read on the forward strand.
AAGTTTAGTTTCCAACACTGGTAACTGGAGTCTCTCTGTTAGCAACCCATACGACTGTCTGCGGAGACACTTTCTTGAACCATATCCCCACGTATCGATACTTGGAGTTACCGAGGCTAAAAAAACCCATTTCGTACATTTCACCAGCTGAAACAATCGTCTCATTGTCTCTGATTTCTTGACCTATAGCTAAGGTATCTCCTGCAGCACAATTTGTTAAAAATGAAAATAAAGCACTTGAGATGAATAAGTGTTCCCGAAACGCCATTATCTGATAACTTTCACAGCATCACATTTCTTTAAAAATTTGTGCAAGTTAACATAGAGCATAATTTATAACTCAAATATATTCACAGAAACTAAATATGGTCCCGTTGGACTATAGTCCAAAAAACGAACTCACATTTAATAGTTGGACAATGGATACTATTAGAGAATAGTATTGACCAATTATATGAACTCAAGAAAAATAACTTGTAGCTCTGCATGTTTGTTTGTTTTTCACCAGTCACATTTAATGAGGAGCGTGTATGGTAAATACATGGTTATGTAACATGCAGAAGACTATCACACAGTATAAAACATAGTTGATCAGTAACATCAACATAGTGTGTTTTAAGTTAGGTCAAGAGTTTATTCTTGTAAGAATTGTAAACATGAGCGGAACATAGTGTTACCCAAAGGTGGTATCCGCTCCACCTGGATTTGGATTTAACGGGAAAAAAAAAATTACACTAAAATTTTTTGTTTTTTACCAAAAAAATAAGGTTTTTTATGGTGTTTACCCCTGCTTACAAGGAAAAATTTATTAAATTTTTACACCCGCCCCATCTGTATCCGGGTTGAAGTTCCGCCACTGATTTTAAATATTTAGTGAGGTCAAGAGTTTATTCTTGTAAGGATTGTAATTTGTAAAAGAGTGTACGAGAAATTTATATTTTAACCTAAAATCTAACGGGCTTGGATGGGTTTGGGTTTAACTCTGTTAGAATGCATTTATGATACTATGTGGTAGATGTATGCATTTAGTGTAGTTAGTTGCATTGATGTAAGTAGTTAGCATTTATGGTTAGTACTAGAGACTTCTATTATAATCCTTATTGTATCTATATATAGGTTGTATGCATCATTTGTAAGATGAGAAAGATTAATAGAATTACTTGAATATTATCTTGATATCTTTCTCCACATGGTATCAGAGCTGGGAGCTCAGTTTTAAGTTGAAGAAGGTACCCTGAGAGTACCAATTTTGAGAACACCCAGGAGTGTGTAATCGGACTAGTGAAGAAGCACCCAGATTGAGTGATTTTTGGGTCTCACCACCTGCACCAATCGTCTCAGAAGGCTTCGAATTGCAAATCCTGAGATTTAATTGAGTTTCCGATCACCTCAGCCACCGCCACGCGCCGCCACCCTCCGCCACCGGCCGCTCATGCGCCGGCACGTGATGGCGCGTGACTCAGCTTGTTAACGCCGTTTTGCTTCTGGTATGTTTGTATGGTGATTCCGACCAAGACCCTGGTGTGTATTGGTCCGTTTGGCTACTTTGATTTTCGAATCAGTTTTGGGTTTTATCTGGCTGCTGTTGTTTCTGATTTTCTTTGCTGGAATGGTTGTTTAGAGTATATTTTTCTGATGTAGTTTCCCTTTTATTTGCTGGGTTCCTTAGTTTATCATTTTTCGGGTATGCTGAAGATATTTGGAAGAATTCGACTCTTGTGTGTTGAAAGTGCCCCCGGTGAGGCAAGGAAAGTTTGGTTATTTTGTTGTCCCTTGTGAGACAAGTTAGATAGTCCCTTGTGTGTCTAATTCGGTCGTTGAGTAGTCCCTGGTGAGACTAGTTCGGTTTGTTTGGATGCCCCTTGTGAGGTTAATTCGGTTGTCTGAACGTCCCTGATGTGGCGTGTTCGGGTGCCCCTTGTGAGGCAGATTTGTTACCCCTGGTGAGGTAAGTACGATTATTTGTTTATTCCTAGTGAGACAAGGTTGGTTGTCCCTGGCGAGGCAATGAAAGCTTGTTAGTTTATCAACCCTGGAGAGATGAGTTCGGTTATTTGATCGTCCCCAGTGAGACGAGTTTGGTGGTCATTGGTGTTTGTTCATCCCGTTGCTCCTGGTGAAGCAAGCATGATTGTTTGGTCGTCCTTGAGAGGCGAGTTTGGATGCTCTTGGTGAAGCAAAATTAGTTTTTCCTTCGTCCCCGTTGAGACGAATTTTGTTGCTCATGTCTTTTGGTTTTTTGGTTTTGTGGCAAGTTGAATCAAAATCTATGCTCCAACTTGAGGGGGAGTGTTAGAATGCATTTATGATACTATGTGGTAGATGTATGCATTTAGTGTAGTTAGTTGCATTGATGTAAGTAGTTAGCATTTATGGTTAGTACTAGAGACTTCTATTATAATCCTTATTGTATCTATATATAGGTTGTATGCATCATTTGTAAGATGAGAAAGATTAATAGAATTACTTGAATATTATCTTGATATCTTTCTCCACAAACTCATACTCCTTAGTGTACTTTTTTTTTGTACCGGGATGTTCAAGTAAAGAAACGAATACCTACACAAAAATTAAATATGGTCCTACATTAATAAATATTTTTGGAAACTTGGCCATAATTTTCATAGGGTTGTCATGTACATTTTCTGTAGCATGTTTAATGGTTTAATGCAGAGCTGAAACTTTGTTATTGTATACATTAAGCAAATGTACATCTTATATGAGTGCAATACGGAAATCAAATAGTAGTTGTAACATTCAAATATTCATGTGAAATTCATTTGAGTTAAGAATGACATCTTTCAATGCTTAAGCTCAGTTTACATCAATTTCCCCAAATTATACAAATTAATTAATTTAGGTTATCAGTAACATGAAATTTAAGCTCACTTATGATGAAATTAGACAGATTTTATATGGAATTTGTAAATTTCATACAATCATAAAGAGAAATTGTTGCAACTCATACCTAAATACAGGGGACCATCCATCTATGCGATATGTCGTGTAGTGTATGTATGATGGCTCCTTCCCTGCATCATACGGTAATATAAAACCGTCAATACGACATGAGATGATTGTGACTCCATGATGGATCCTGGTTGGCTGGTTGCGATAACTTTCAATGCTTAAGAGTATGCGGGGTGGTTACCGTCCCATACAATTTCCCCGACTGAAACGCCGTGAACCACCATCGCCTGCACCTCCCGACGGTAGAACATTACTTTTCCTTTTCGCATATTGAGTGTTAGGCTCTGTTACAGAGTCTAAGTTCGGAGAGAATGGAAAAGATTGGGAAAGAAGCTAAATGAAATTGTTTTAACATAAAAGAAATGGAAGGAACGGAATTGATAGATTTAGCCTAATTTCCCCTTCAAACTTTCCTTCCAAATTGGAAAGATCAAGCTTCCTCCCCTTTCACTTCACTTCATTTCTTTTCTTTCACAATTAAACTCTGGAACAGACGCTTATTCTTCATAGAAAAAATTAGGGTTTGTTTACTTTTTCACCTAAACTATTTTTTTTATGCATAGTTGATATGTGATGCCCCGTACAAAACCATCGTGTACGAATCATCAACAACAGGATCATTACAAGGTTAAGTACTATATGCTGTAATTAAAGAAGTTGCATTCACGATAAAAAGATGACGTCATAACCGACGTCAATTGTTTTACACCAACAGTATGCTTCTACGAATAGCAAGCATGAATAAATGTATGTGACCCTTAGGTCGTTACAAAATATAGTTTCAAATGTATTAAAGTTTGAATGCAAGATAAACAGTTCATGCGGTGATAACACTAGAGCAGCGGGTGTCTACAGCAAGACTAGCACGACAGCGGAAGCAAATAACCTTAAGCACCTGAGAAAAACATGCTTAAAAACGTCAACACAAAGGTTGGTGAGCTATAGTTTAAGTATAACAGTATGTAAGGTAGGCCACGAGATTTCAGTGCTACAAAGAGCGTTTCAAAACAGTATGATAAAGTATATGTTAACCGTGGGCACTTGGTAACTAACTTAACGTTTATACCCCCTGAAAGTACACTTGGAATGTGCGTATGTTTACGAAGTATTAAACACTCGTTAAATGCTAGCGCTACTAGCCCGAGTGGGGATGTCAAACCCTATGGATCCATATCTAAGATTCGCGTTCACCGGTTCAAAAACCAATGACTAAACGTTACCGAGCTAAAGGGAATGTTTCTGCCGTTATATAACCCACACATATATAAGTTTAAGTACTCGTGCCTAGTATGTAAAACATAAAATCCGCATGTATTCTCAGTTCCCAAAATAAGTTAAAGTAAAAAGGGAATGCTATAACTCACAATGATAATGTAGCGGTAAAGTATGACTCGGGAAATAAGCAAGTATGTAGGTTGTCCAAACGGGTCCTCAACCTAAGTCAAATAGTACTAAGTCAGTAAATCGTCTAAAAGGTTTAAAAGTATGTAAATAAGGTCTTAAAGGTCATCATCATTCATCATCAAACAAAAGGTGTAAGGTAAGTTTCGTTCATGAAAAGAGTTTAAAACAAAGACTGAGTTCGGTCAGTCACCACGGCCTCTATACCTACTGAAATAAGGTGATACCAGTGGCCATGGCTCCATATATGAGTCCTTTAAGTGTGATAAAAATTACAGAAGCAAACTCGTCTTCATTTGACCGTGGCGATGGTCTAAGTGCGAGTAGGTCAGAATTTTCAGCACAACGTTAAATGGACATAGTGACGATCGGAGGGCCATAAATCCTAAACCGTAACTTGGATTAAGACGAGTCCTATATGAAAAGTTATCTACCCAAATAAAGCTATCTGAAAACCATAATTACAGTAGCCCAGGTCGTACGGGTCAGACACAGAAACAGTATAACAGTAGGGTCAGTAGGTTCCGGTGGTTCTTGGTGCTCGATGCTTATCATGGTTCTTATCCTTGATGCATATAGCTTCAAGTGTACAACTCGTTGATGTGTTTGCATCATTTTCACCAAGGTTTGACCATCATAACCCAAGTGTAAGTCTAAGACATGAAGCACAACTCACTTAAGTGTTGCAAGTGTTTTGATGAACCAAAGTTACATCAAAGTCTTAGATTCAACACATACATGGAATGTAAAAGTAATATTAACCAAGTTTTGACTCTTATGACACAAGTGTAGGTCTAAGACATGTAGTACAACTTACTTAAGAGTTGTATGAAGTTTGATGAACCAAAGTTACATCAAAGTCTTAGATCTAACACATACATAAACTATAAAAGATATGTAGAACTTCAAACTTGAAAATAAACTAACTAATCAAGATCTTAAGATGTAGAACATAGTTCTTAGTTTGATCTTGAAGATCCAAGACTCAAAAGTCTAGATCTAACATAAGTGTACCAAGTTATAATTAAAGAAAACTTACTTACATGTTCTTGAACTTTTAAAGTTAACTTTTAGTTCAAGATTAATGAGATCAAAGTTAACTAGTAACACTTGACCAATCTTAACCAACAAACATGAATTTAAAGTGCATAAAATAAAGAAACAAGCTAAGTAAACAAGTAAATAAGTTCATGGGTTGCATACTTTAAAGATTCAAGCCTAAGTCTTGATCTTTAGAAAGTAAACTTTAAAGTTTACTTCATGAACTTCAAGTATGATTTACAACCACGAACTTACAATCTTTGAAACAATAAAGGTAGAATCATAAACTAGTGAGTTTATGTTCTTGAGTGTTCTTGTAATACATGATAAAAGAAGAATGAAACTAGTAAGTTTGATTCTTGAAACTAGTAAAGAACAACAACTATTACAAGTATGTAACCATAAACAAGAACAAGTAATTAATCACAACAAGAGCAAGTATCAAACAACAAATGATGATGATGATGATTAAGGGTGTCTTGGCTACGGTTTTTAGTAAGGAAAGGAGGAAGGAAAAGTTCATAATACTTACAAGTATTTGAGAGGAAAAGAGAGAAAAAAGTTGAGAGAATATTGCAAGTAAAAATGTGTGTGTTTGAATGAGAGAATACAAGTGAGGAGTTATACAAAAAAAATGAAACAAAACCCCACTAAATGGCCTCTTGGCCGTCAGTCAGCAAAAGGGGAAGGGAGGAGAAGAAAAAACCACAAGTCACTTGCATGTAATTGACAAAGAAAGGTGGTTATAAGAGGTGTTGCATGGGAACTAGGTGTAAGGAGCTTGTAACTTGATTCCTTATGCACTAACTAACTAGTTAAACTTGAAAGTAACACTTACATGCTAAATGTGCTAATAAGTCCACTAAATAAGTAGGGTGGGCTCTTACCATTAATTAAAGCCCAAGTTCCATTAATTTACAATTAAATCCAATTAAAGCCCAAGTAATTAACTAATAACCATAGTTAATCAAAATTATTAATAAAACTTAATCATGAATGTAAATAATACTTGAAAATATTATTCGTGCAAGTTTCGTGTGTCGCAAAGATGTTTCGGGCATTCAAAAGTCATGTACGTGCAATCATGGCAACATGTAAATGTAATAACGTACATTCGTTTAATCACAAGTATTAATAATAATAATTATTAATAATTAACGTTGGAAAAACCAGGGTCGTTACATTACCCACCTATTAAAGAAAATTTCGTCCCGAAATTTTAAGCTGAGGTAGATGGAGGAGTCGGAAAAAGGTGAGGATACTTCTGCATCATTTGATCCTCTCGCTCCGAAGTAAACTCAGGTCCTCGTTTGGCATTCCATCGTACTCGGATGATCGGGATTTTGTTGCGTTTCAAAGTCTTAATCTCACGATCCATAATTTCAACAGGCTCTTCCACAAAGTGGAGTTTGTCATCAATTGTAAGTTCCTCAAGTAGTATGATAAGTTCAGGTGCAGCAAGACACTTCTTCAAGTTTGACATGTGGAAGGTGGGATGAACTGAGCTCAACTGTGCTGGTAGATCCAAACGGTAAGTAACGGGTCCAACACGTTTCAAAATTTCGAAAGGACCAATGTATCGCGGGTTTAACTTTCCGCGTTTTCCAAAGCGAATCACACCCTTCCAAGGTGCAACCTTCAACATTACACGGTCACCAACGTTGAATTCAAAGTCCTTACGTTTAAGATCAGCATAACTCTTTTGGCGATCACGGGCAGTCTTAAGTCTAGCTTGAATCTGAGCAATCTTCTCCGTCGTTTCATGGACTACCTTGGGTCCGGTGATTTTCTTTTCGCCTACTTCGGCCCAACAAATAGGAGATCGACACTTGCAGCCATACAATGCTTCAAAAGGTGCAACATTAATGCTCGAGTGATAACTGTTGTTGTACGAGAATTCGGCTAACGGCAAATGCCTTTCCCAGGCCTTTCCAAAATCAATGACACATGCACGCAACATGTCTTCCAATGTCTGAATCGTTCGTTCACTTTGCCCGTCAGTCTGTGGGTGATAAGCAGTACTCATGTCGAGACGGGTTCCCATGGCTTCTTGTAAGGAACGCCAAAATCTAGAAGTAAAACAGGGTCGTGATCTGAGATGATCGATAAAGGTACACCATGACGAGATACAACCTCTTTGACGTATAATTGAGCAAGTCTCTCCATCGTATCCGTCTCCTTCATAGCCAAGAAGTGTGCAGATTTAGTAAGGCGGTCAACAATAACCCAAATGGTATCGTATCCGCCCACTGTCTTTGGCAGCTTAGTAATGAAATCCATTGTGATCCTTTCCCACTTCCATTGCGGGATTTCTGGTTGCTGAAGTAAACCAGAAGGTCTCTGATGCTTGTCTTTAACCTTCGAGCAAGTCAAACACTTACCAACATAAGTCGCAACGTCCTTCTTAAGATTCGGCCACAAATACTGTTCTTTAAGGTCGTGGTACATTTTTCCCGCTCTAGGATGAATCGAATATCTCGATTTGTGTGCTTCATCAAGTATAAGGTTCCGTAGATCTCCATAAAGAGGTACCCAAATTCTTCCGGCATAACATCGAAGTCCAGACTCCCTAACCTCGAATCGAGAGACAAGTATGTTCAAATGCTCATGAGATATATTCTCCTCCTTGAGAGCCTCATCTTGGGCTACTCTGATCTGGCTGTTGAGGTTCGAATGAATGGTGATATTCAGAGCCCTAACACGAAGAGGTGCCGTCCTCTCCTTTCGGCTTAAAGCGTCAGCTACAACATTGGCCTTGCCAGGATGATAGCGAAGTTCACAATCATAGTCATTTAGTGTCTCAATCCATCGACGCTGTCTCATATTCAGTTGCTTCTGATCAAAGATGTGCTGGAGGCTCTTGTGATCGGTGAAGATAGTGCTCTTAGTTCCATAAAGATAGTGTCTCCACAATTTGAGCGCAAAGACAACGGATCCAAGTTTAAGATCGCGAGTAGTGTAGTTCCGCTCGTGAATCTTCAGTTGACGGGAGGCGTAATCGATGACCTTTGATCGTTGCATCAGTACACAACCAAAAGCACTTTTCGACGCATCGCAATAAACAACAAAGTTGTCACTGCCTTCGGGAAGCGATAAGATAGGTGCGGTGGTTAACTTCTTCTTCAAAGTTTGGAATGCTGATTCGTGTGCGGGTTCCCAAATGAACTTCTTGCCCTTGTGAGTCAGCGCTGTCAAAGGACGCGCAATCAGAGAAAATCCTTCAATAAACCTTTTGTAGTAACCGGCTAGACCTAGGAATTGGCGAATATGAGTCGGAGTAGTGGGGGTCTCCCACTTGCTGATAGCTTCAATCTTGGCGGGGTCAACTTTGATACCCTGGTCGCTCACAACATGACCCAGAAACTGGACTTCCTTCAACCAAAATTCACACTTGAAAAATTTCGCATACAGTTGCTCTTGCCTCAAGAGTTCAAGTACTAGCCGGAGGTGTTGCTCATGCTCTTCTTCGCTCTTAGAGTAGATAAGGATATCATCTATGAAGACGATAACAAACTTATCCAAGTACGGCTTGCAGGCACGATTCATGAGATCCATGAACACGGCAGGTGCATTTGTCAAACCGAATGGCATCACGAGAAACTCATAATGACCATAACGGGTCTTGAATGCAGTTTTCATCACGTCACTTTCCTTCACCCTCAACTGGTGATAACCGGATCACAAATCGATCTTTGAGTAGACACTCGATCCTTGTAGTTGATCAAAAAGATCGTCAATTCTGGGAAGAGGATACCGATTCTTGATTGTCAATTTGTTGAGTTCACGGTAGTCGATACACATACGGAAGGATCCATCCTTCTTCTTCACAAACAACACAGGTGCGCCCCAAGGCGAGAAACTTGGTTGGAAAAATCCACGGTCTAACAGCTCTTGTAGTTGACTCTGTAATTCTTGCATCTCGGAAGGTGCGAGTCTATAAGGTGCGCGAGCTACAGGTGCAGCTCCTGGCACTAAGTCGATCTGAAACTCTACTGCTCTCGGCGGCGGTAATCCAGGCAATTCTTCAGGGAAGACATCGGAAAATTCGTTCACAATTCGAACGTCGTTCACATTCTTCACCTCAGTTTCTACTGTTTTCACATGCTCTAGGACAGCAAGACGTCCCTTCTTCATAATCTTTTGCGCTTTCACGCAACTAATGAGGTTCAGCTTCGAGGTACATCTCTCTCCATAGATAACCAGTGGCTCACCATCTCCTTGTGGTATGCGAAGTGCTTTATCTCCACAGATAATATCGGCCCTTATCTTGCTCAACCAATCCATATCGACGATCACGTCGAAACTTCCCAGTGTAATGGGTATCAAATCAATTTCAAAATCTGCACCAGCTATGTTGATAATAGCTCCTCGACTAATATGGTTAACCTTTTCAAGTTTTCCATTGGCGACCTCGACAAGCATACTCTCTTTTAACGGGACTAACGACCAATTAATCTATCGCAAAAATGTCTACATACATAACTTCTATCCGCACCAGTATCAAACAAGACAGAAGCTAAAAGATTGTTGATAGTGAATATACCTGTCACCAAGTTGGGGTTTTCTCGGGCGTCCCTTGCATTAACGTTGAAAACTCTACCACGGGGTGGTCCGTCATATTTTCTCTTGTTGGGGCACGCATTTCTGAAATGGCCCGTCTGTCCGCATTCGTAGCACTTTTTCGGTCCATTGGTGTTCGGCTTCCCATTCAAAGTGGTGACCTTGCAGTCCTTCCCGATATGCCCAGTCCGTTGGCACTTTTCGCAAACCACATTACAATATCCAGTATGGTGCTTGTAGCACCGCTTTCATTGAGGTAGGTGAAATGTCCCGTTCTTATTGATTAAAAACGTTCCATATTAATTGATTTCGTTGCGAGGTTTTGACCTCTATATGAGACGTTTTTCAAAGACTGCATTCATTTTTAAAACAAACCATAACCTTTATTTCATAAATAAAGGTTTAAAAAGCTTTACGTAGATTATAAAATAATGATAATCTAAAATATCCTGTTTACACACGACCATTACATAATGGTTTACAATACAAATATGTTACATCGAAATCAGTTTCTTGAATGCAGTTTTTACACAATATCATACAAACATGGACTCCAAATCTTGTCCTTATTTTAGTATGCAACAGCGGAAGCTCTTAGTATTCACCTGAGAATAAACATGCTTTAAACGTCAACAAAAATGTTGGTGAGTTATAGGTTTAACCTATATATATCAAATCGTAACAATAGACCACAAGATTTCATATTTCAATACACATCCCATACATAGAGATAAAAATCATTCATATGGTGAACACCTGGTAACCGACATTATCAAGATGCATATATAAGAATATCCCCATCATTCCGGGACATCCTTCGGATATGATATGAATTTCGAAGTACTAAAGCATCCGGTACTTTGGATGGGGTTTGTTAGGCCCAATAGATCTATCTTTAGGATTCGCGTCAATTAGGGTGTCTGTTCCCTAATTCTTAGATTACCAGACTTAATAAAAAAGGGCATATTCGATTTTGATAATTCAACCATAGAATGTAGTTTCACGTACTTGTGTCTAATTTACAAAATCTGCATGTATTCTCATCCCAAAAATATTAGATTTTAAAAGTGGGACTATAACTCACTTTCACAGATTTTTTACTTCGTCGGGAAGTAAGACTTGGCCACTGGTTGATTCACAAACCTATAACAATATATACATATATATCAAAGTATGTTCAAAATATATTTACAAAACTTTTAATACATTTTGATGTTTTAAGTTTATTAAGTCAGCTGTCCTCGTTAGTAACCTACAACTAGTTGTCCACAGTTAGATGTACAGAAATAAATCGATAAATATTATCTTGAATCAATCCACGACCCAGTGTATACGTATCTCAGTATTGATCACAACTCAAACTATATATATATTTTGGAATCAACCTCAACCCTGTATAGCTAACTCCAACATTTACATATAGAGTGTCTATGGTTGTTCCGCAATATATATATAGATGGGTCGACATGATAGGTCGAAACATTGTATACGTGTCTATGGTATCTCAAGATTACATAATATACAATATAAGTTGATTAGGTTATGGTTGGAATAGATTTATTACTAACTTTCACGTAGGTAAAATGAGTAGTTTTTATCAATCTTGTTTTACTCGCCATTTCTTCGTTTCTAATCCGTTTTGAGTGATTCCAGTGGCCACGGTTTCGTATTGAACTTAAATTTATGAATCTAAATATAAAAAGTATAAGTTTATAGTCGGAAATACAAGTTACAAGTCGTTTTTGAAAGAGGTAGTCATTTCCGTCGAAAGAACGACATCTTGATGACCATTTTGAAAAACATACTTTCACTTTGAGTTTAACCATGATTTTTGGATATAGTTTCATGTTCATAAGAAAAATCATTTTTCCAGAAGTATAGCTTTTAAATCAAAGTTCTTCTTAGCTTTTAATTATCCCAACCAAAACAGCCCCCGGTTTTACTACGACTGCGTATATCCAGTTTTATGGTGTTTATCGTGTTTCCGGGTTTTAAATCATTAAGTTAGCATATCATATAGATATAGAACATGTGTTTAGTTGATTTTAAAAGTCTAGTTAGAAGGATTAACTTTATTTGCGAACAAGTTTAGAATTAACTAAACTATGTTCTAGTGATTACAAGTTTATAACGTTGAATAAGACAGCTTTTTATGTATGAATCGAATGATGTTATGAACATCATTACTACCTCAAGTTCCTTGGATAAACCTACTGGAAATGAGAAAAATGGATCTAGCTTCAAAGGATCCTTGGATGGCTTGAAAGTTCTTGAAGCAGAATCATGACACGAAAACAATTTCAAGTAAGATTTCCACTCGAAATAAGATTGTTATAGTTATAGAAATTGAATTAAAGTTTGAATATGATTATTACCTTGTATTAGAAAGATAACCTACTGTAAGTAACAAAGGTTTCTTGATCTTGGATGATTACTTGGAATGAATTTAGAAAACTTGGAAGTAAACTTGCAATCTTGGAAGTATTCTTGATTTTATGAAACTAGAACTTTTGGAATTTATGAAGAACACTTAGAACTTGAAGATAGAACTTGAGAGAGATCAATTAGATGAAGAAAATTGAAGAATGAAAGTGTTTGTAGGTGTTTTTGGTCGTTGGTGTATGGATTAGATATAAAGGATATGTAATTTTGTTTTCATGTAAATAAGTCATGAATGATTACTCATATTTTTGTAATTTTATGAGATATTTCATGCTAGTTGCCAAATGATGGTTCCCACATGTGTTAGGTGACTCACATGGGCTGCTAAGAGTTGATCATTGGAGTGTATATACCAATAGTACATACATCTAAAAGCTTTGTATTGTACGAGTACGAATACGGGTGCATACGAGTAGAATTGTTGATGAAACTAAACGAGGATGTAATTGTAAGCATTTTTGTTAAGTAGAAGTATTTTGATAAGTGTCTTGAAGTATTTCAAAAGTGTATGAATACATATTAAAACACTACATGTATATACATTTTAACTGAGTCGTTAAGTCATCGTTAGTTGTTACATGTAAGTGTTGTTTTGAAACCTTTAGGTTAACGATCTTGTTAAATGTTGTTAACCCAATGTTTATAATATCAAAAGAGATTTTAAATTATTATATTATCATGATGTTATGATGTACGAATATCTCTTTATATGATATATATACATTAAATGTCGTTACAACGATAATCATTACATATATGTCTCGTTTTAAAATCATTAAGTTAGTAGTCTTGTTTTTACATATGTAGTTCATTTTTAATATACTTAATGATATATTTACTTATCATAATATCATGTTAACTATATATATAACCATATATATGTCATCATATAGTTTTTACAAGTTTTAACGTTCGTGAATCACCGGTCAACTTGGGTGGTCAATTGTCTATATGAAACCTATTTCAATTAATCAAGTCTTAACAAGTTTGATTGCTTAACATGTTGGAAACACTTAATCATGTAAATAACAATTTCATTTAATATATATAAACATGGAAAAGTTCGGGTCACTACAGTACCTACCCGTTAAATAAATTTCGTCCCGAAATTTTAAGCAGTTGGAGGTGTTGATGTATCTTTGATGTGTCGCGAGGGGTATACGAAATAGCTATTAAATTTTTCAGGGAAATACTATTAAATACGATACATTTTTACACAAGATATTTATTTATTTATAGAATGGATATACTTAAACCTTGCTACAACACTTATAGGCAGTGTACCTAATCGTACAGTAGTGTAGTTTTTAGTAAGTCCGGTTCGTTCTACAGGGAATCTTTTTAAACAAAGTTTAACGCTATATTAGTTTACTTTTATAAAAATACAAATATATATATAAGTAATATTATTATTATAAAGGGGGGTTTTTACCGTTTAATGACCGGTTTGTCGATTTTAAAACTTTAGTCGCAGTTAACACCAAATGTAAAATAATAAATATAAATACAAGACTTAAATTAAAGCGTAAAGTAAATAACGATAATGAAATTGCGAATAATAAAAGTGCGATAAAATAAACTTGCGATAATTAAAAAATACGATAATTAAAAGTGCAATTAAATAAAATAACAATAAAAATGCGATAATTAGAAGTGCAATTAAATATAAAATAAAGGAAATTAAATATGAAATAAAAGAATTATGCTTATTTAAACTTCCGTAATCATGATGTTTGACATGTTGATTTTAGTTTTATGCCCATGGGTTAATTGTCCTTTGTCCTGGATTATTTAATATGTCCATACAGATTTGTCCATAATAGTCCATCAGTCATAATTATAAAGAGCGAAAGCCTTCGTCAAATTATTCTTATTCCCGAAGTCAAATATTCCAACTAATTGGGGATTCGAATTGTAACAAGGTTTTAATACTTTGTTTAATGAATACACCAGGTTATCGACTGCGTGTAAACCAAGGTTTTACTACTTTGTTAACAATTACACCAATTACCCTTGAATGTAATTCACCCCTGTTTCAACAAGTCTATTAACTATTAATCCAGTTCCGTATCCGGTAAAATGAATAATTATTGGTATTTATAGATATCCCGCCCACCGTACCCAGTCAAGCGTATGTCGTTATATATAAGTACGTCGAATTATAAGTTTGTATATTAAATTAACAAGGTATTATTTAGTTAATATAAAACCCATTAATAACCCATAGTCTAATTTCCACAAGTGTCGTTCTTTTGTCCAAACCCCAATTATGGTACAAAGCCCAATTACCCAATTTTAGTAATTAGCCCAACATCATGATTACTTCGGATTAAATAAGCATAATAATAACTTAGCTACGAGACATTAAATTAAAAAGGTTGAACATAACTTACAATGATTAAAAATAGCGTAGCGTTACACGGACAGAATTTCGACTTACACCCTTACAACATTCGCTAACATACCCTTATTATTAGAATTATAATTAAAATTAAAATATAAATTATAAATATATATATATATATATTTTACGATATAGATAGAGAGATGGATGGATTTTTGGTGATTTTTTTCGATCAGAATTCGTTTGCTTTTATAGGGATTTTCAACTTTTGGGGCTCCGCGACTCGCGGCATTTTTGGCCTTCAAACTCCGCGAGTCGCGGAGATTGAAATTACAGCTCAGTCCCTTTTGGAGTCTTTCTTGCCGACGGTTTTAAATATAAATATAATATATTAAATAATTATAAGAATTATTTAAATATTATATTATATTTATGTCAATAGTTGACTTGTAATTTTTAGTCCGTTGCGTCGAGCGTTGAGAGTTGACTCTGGTCCCGGTTCCGGATTTTTGAACGTCCTTGCGTACAATTTAATATCTTGTACTTTGCGTTTTGAATCTTGTACTCTTGTAATTTCGAGACGTTTCTTATCAATAATTGGAATCTCTTTGATTGTCTTTTGTACTTTTGAGCTTTTTGTTCGTTTGCGTCTTCAATTCGTCGAATCTGTCTTTTGTCTTCACCTTTTAATATTTAAACGAATATCACTTGTAAATAGAACAATTGCAACTAAAAGCTTGTCTTTCTTGAGGAATAATGCTATGAAATATATGTTCGTTTTTAGCATTATCAAATATTCCCACACTTGAGCGTTGCTTGTCCTCAAGCAATATCGTCTTGAAATACTAGAATCACTTCTTTATTCTTCACACTTTGTACATCAGTGATTTCTATACGGCGGTATAAACAATGGTAGTAACGATATGGTTTACAGTCCCACATGACTATAAAAATTTAGATCCATTAAGGAAATTGGATCTTTATGAAAACATTTGATCTTTTGAAAATTAAATCTAGTTTTTACCCTAGATAAGTTTTCCGGAATAACCCTTCACCGGTGTTTGCAAAATATTTTTGTGGGTTTGGTGGGTTTCAGATTTGAAAATTTTAGCTCAAAACTTATGGTTTTGTGTCACCCACTTGCTAACCTTGTATTTGGAAAGCAACACGTCCAGTTTACTTGTCCCGTATATTACCTTTCGGTAAACTACCGTCCGGTTGTAAAGGAAAGCGTTGAACAAGCAACTGTTAAGGCAATGTCCCCTGACATGCTTTTAATTATGGTCTATAACGTGTCGGACGCAATTACTATCCTTGGTAGGAGCAATAGTAAAGCTCACCCTTATGATTTTTCGGTCTGGCACAAGGTCCTGTCTTTGACCATGCTATGCAACCACCGTTCTTACGGTTGACACCCGATTTAGTTCAGGTGACCTAATGAATTCCAGGTGAATTCCTAGGATTTTACGTTCAATGGTAATGAACGCATTGAAAATGGGGTTTTCAGAAAACAAATCGGTTTATAATTTTGATCAAAATATTTTCTCGTTCAAGCTCGAGTTTAGATATCATTGAATTTCATGAGTTTGTAATTCTCAATCTTTAAGGTCAATCTCAAGGATTGAGTTATATCAGGCTTAAAAGCTGATTTTTGATCTTTTAAGGAGATTATCCTTTCTGGGGATCTGATTCATTAGTCTTATCAAGCTAATTTGCATGGTGCCCCCCCATTTTACGAGATAAATTCTTCTCATGGTTAGGATAAATCTGACCACTTGGCGACCCTGTTTAATGCTGAGGTCCGTGGATTTCCTGCTGATTTTAGTGATGACTTTTCTAGATTTTTCGTCAACCTACAGCTGGTCTGGACGACAACTTCATGACCTAAATCAAGAAGCGCGTTTCTTTTTCGGAAGACTTTACTTCCTTTTAATGATGGAATTGATTCATCGTGTAGATCCATCTTTCTTTTCTTTCATCAGGTAAAATAGTTTAGTTTAGTCCAAAGCAAAAGTATTTTCAGTTATTTGTTACAGATATATGTGACATATGTTTAAGATAACTTGGTAAATTTTCCCATACTTGGCTTTTATTTTCCTTTTTATCGTCCTCTGTTCCATTTTAAATGAATTTTAACATTTTAGTTTGTTTCTCAATTTATGTCCTTTCCGAGGTAACAATAATTTCGGTGTTAAAACCTGGTTTTATCGTTCATAAATATGTATAAACATGATTTTGAGTTCATTTAATTGAAAATTTTTAAAAATTTTACTAGAATTGGGTAGTCAGTATATAAGACTAGGGCTGTTCTTTATTATCAGAGAGCACTAGATTCTAATACAACTACTGCTTTACTAGTATTTTTAATGGTAACCAAGTGTTTAAGATAAAAATTTTAAAATCCGAAAGAATTTAACCCCTTCCCACACTTAAGATCTTGCAATGCCCTCATTTGCAAGAAATCAGTAACAATTTAAATTATTGAGGGTGATTTGTGTGAAAATGATTAAATTTTTACCAAAGTTTCCAAATATATTGGCGTTTGTTTGCTGAATGATAAATGGTGCACATCATTTGTTCATTCCGTCTCGTTGTTATTTCACATATATTTTGCATCTTGTCGTCAAAATTAGTTGCTTTTGCTGAACTTAATGCCAGTCTTTGAAAATGCGTTGTTTTACCCTGTTCTGTACATAAGATAAACTGCAAACATATATACATATTTTTGAAGTTTGGAATATTACCCCACATTCAAAAATTATTAAAATCTAAGAATAAAAGTTAGAAAATTATAAAAACTATTACAATATTAACATAAGTATTAAACGTATCAACATTACAAATTACAAAATAAATAAAACTAAGTAGACTAGGGATGATACTGGTACCAATAGGGGTTCCAGGCATAACCATAGGTGCTATAGAATGCTTCGGCAGGGTTATACGTAGGATACGGTGGTTGCATCTCTATAGACCAGGGAGTGAAGATGGGTTTCGGTGTAGGAATATAGTTTCTACCTATATGTTGGCAATGAGCTATGATTTGGTTCTGATGAACTTGCCAATCTTCAAATGCTCTCTGTCTAGCATTTTTGTACTCCTGTGAAGCTATAAACCTTTGCATTTCTTGCATCTCATTTCCCCCTCCTACATTACCTTGCTGTTGGTTTCTCTCAACCTGTGGATGTCTACCATGGTATTGTACTGCGGCGTTATTTCGCCTCTTCAAAACCTTCGCACCATGGTATACATTTAAACCTATAGTATCACGGGGTTCTGGTTCTTCGACTAATAATCCCCCCCGACTTATATCCACACCGAGATATTCAGCAATCAAAGTAATAAAAATACCACCTCCTATTATGCTATGCGGTCTCATCCCCCTGACCATAGCTGATAAATAATAACCCACACAATAAGGTATACTTACAGCGCTTTGTGGGTCTCGAATACACATATGGTAAAACAAATCCTGTTCATTTACCTTTTCCTTGTTCTTACCCCTTTGTGTAATCGAATTAGCTAAAAACCTATGAATCACTCTTAATTCTGCTCTATCTATATCCAAATAAGAGTAATTTCCCCCTTTGAAACGGTGATGGCTTGTCATTTGACTCCACACACCGTGTGTATCAAAATTTTCATCTATCTTTCTACCATTTAGTATCAACCCTCTACAATCGGCAGATGCTAACTCCTCAGGCGTATATATACGTAAAGCCTGAGCCATGTCTAGTAAAGACATGTGGCGCATCGAACCTCCTAACAAAAATCTAATAAAAGATCGATCGGTTAAACTAGCTACCCGATCATTCAACTCTATACTACACAACAATTCTTCACACCATACTTTATATACAGGTCTACGCATGGTGAATAAACGTACCCAGTCATTAAAAGTAGAATTACCATACCTCTGTACTAGTAATTCCCTAATTGGCCCGGCCAATTCTACAGCTTCTAAGGGTCCCCATTCTATGACCCTTGGTACCTCAACAACTTTGGAATGAAGAGTATGCAAACCCCTTTGGTATTTTGGATAATCTATCCAAAGTCTGTCAAATCTCAGGTTCGGGTGCAACTCTTCCAAGTGCATATCAGAAAATGTCATGACTGGGTGAGGTATAACTTGCTTGTAGTAGTTATCCACCTCCTGTTGTTCTGCATTCTCAGCAGGTGCATTGCGGGCTTGGGATGAAGATTCACCCCTTTCAGTCTGCAAAACACATCAAACACAATTTTTGTGCATCCAAATATGCATTAGTGTCAGCAAAATCATCAATCAAAATAATTACAATGACATGATCAATTTATATCAAACTTAAGCTCATTTTCATATTTTCATCAAATCAAGTTCATAAGCATTCAACTCAAACAATATGTCAAAATAATCATTACTAGCAATTAAACAAGTTTCAAATGGCATTATCTCTCAAAAATCAAGTTCATGAATTTTAGACTTGAAAAAGTTCACTTTAATTCTCAAAATCATGTTTAGGCTCAAAGTTTGGATCATTTAACTACCTAGACATGTTACACTACTTAATTTAGCAACAATTCATGACAAAAATCGGCCAAAACCTGTTTATATCAAAAAGCCCCAAATTTGCTCAAGAACACAAACCCTAGATTACTCAAAATTTGAAGTTTAAGGCTTCTAATCATGTTAAATGGCATCAATCTAGGTTATACAAGCATAATACATAAACAATTTAAGCTTAATTACACTAAAAAGCATCAAAATCAAATTGGGGAAAAAAATTGCTCAAGAACACTAATTTCGGATTAAATGGTGTTTAGGTGTAGAAATTTACCGTTTTTCTTGAGTAATTCCTTGATAGCATCCTTCTCAACATGATTTTAGTAAAAGATTTGGTGATTAACGGTTAAAAATTGTGATTTTGGGGTGTATTTTTCGGGTATTTTTGAGGGTTATTTTCGCAGTTTTCTTGTTTGAGGTGTGCAACTGAGCTGTTACAGCTCTTATATTTTTTTTCTGTAATTCGATGTTCCCGCGAGTCGCGGAGATTAAACCTCCAAACTCCGCGAGTCGCGGAGTTTGGTATTTTTTTTTTTATATCTTTAACTTATAAAACAATTAAGTAATTAATTTTTAAAATTTTGTTTCCTTTGTTATTTAGGACGAGGTCGTTTCGGATCGATGTCCTAGTCCGTTCCTCGACAAAATTTTAAAATTTTTCTTTTTGTAGCGATTGTTTTAAAAGCTAAGATTTTTGGGTTTTTTTAATGTTTTTGTCATACTTTAATTCAATAAGATTAAAAATAATGATAATAAAAGTTCTCGTCCCTCCCTTGGGTAAAGTAATTTCGGTTCAAAGACCTAGTCTTCAACTTACGACGAATTTTAAAAATCATATTTTTAACTTAATGAGATAAAGTAAATTTTTGTTTTTAAATTCACACAATTTAAATATAAAATTCAAAATTAATATTAAAAATTCACACCAAACTTACAATTTAAAATGCATAAAATTAAAAATTCATATTTTAAAATTTTAAAAATTCACACCAATCTTAATTTAAAAATTCATATTATAAATTTACACCAAACTTATATTAATTTTTCAAATATTTACAATTTTAAAAATATTGTTTTTACAAAGTTTACAATATTAATTTAAGATTTAAATATTAATTTTAAAAACATGGTAAAAATAAAATTAAAAATCTTTTTGGCTTTTTATCCCACTTTAATCAATCAAATATTATCAAAAATATGCGCCCCTCTTTTCGGTAAAGTAATTTCGGTTCCAAAACCTAATTTAACTCATGACGAATTTTTGAAATATTTTGGGTTGATTGATTAAAGATATTTATACCTTAAGAATAAACGTTAAATTTCGCATTGATGTAATAAATTTTTAAATGATATCAATAATTTCGGTCGCCAAACCTAATTTTATTCAATACCAATTTAATACTTTTTAGCGAACAAATTAGCGTTTATTATCAAAAGGTTAAAAATAAAAAAATAAAATAAAAACTGTACAAACATACCTGTGAAATAGATTTCTTAGTTATATGATCTATCCCATTCATAAGATAGTCGGTTTAATTGGTTTTCCATAGCTATATAGGCGTAACCTCGAGCATTCAGTGTCTTTTCTTCTAAACATATGAACGGTCCATCTCTGCATAAAGTAACAAATTCGGTGTTTGAATAGGTTTGATTATTTGAACATTTACCTCCATGTGACCATTTTCCGCATTTGTGACATCTTTCTAGGTGTCATGCTCTTCTTTTCGCTGCGGATTTTGATTTTCCTTTACCAAATTGTAACTTATTATCTTCGCATCTGGATTCTTTTCTAACTCCGTCCATTCTTTCTCTGATTACTGATACTATTTCACTCGGTAGTGTGTCATTATTACGTTTAGTGATCAAAGCGTGTAGCATTAGACCATGGTTTAGTTCACAGGCAGTCTTCATTTCGTAAAAACCTAAAAAAATAAAAATTCAGAATGGGGGGAGAAGACTAGTTCTTTAGGGTCTGCTAGGGAAAGACCATTCGGGTTCCAATTTCGAGAACTACATGAAAACAGAAAATCTAACTCTAACAGAAATACATAAACCTCCCTACACTTAGTTGAAATTGTGATTAACATTATTTTCAATTGAATCATCAACAACTTGTATATCTTTGACTTTTACTTCAATCCATTTGTTGATTTCCTCCGTAACTTTCACAAATTCAACTAATATCGCCTTTTCTTTTGGTGATAAATTGGATACTAATCGGTTACATAACTTAAAGTTTCCCTTAATCTTAGCATCGTGAATCCGTTTATAAAGTTTCTTCGTTGAACTGTTAAAAATGGGTTCATCTAATTTCGTATCATCAACGGCATTCTTTGTGATTGGATCATCATTAAGTGTTTCTTCATCTTCCCCACACTTATGCGTTTTTATTGGTCTAACAGTTTTGGTTTGTGGAGATCTAAACTTTCGGTTCACAAAGGTGATCGATGTATCACCATCCCTAAGTGTCATTCTACCTTCTCTTACATCAATGAATGCCTCGGTGGTTGCTAAAAATGGGCGACCTAGAATTAGAGGAATATCAAGGTTTTCCTCCATATTAATCACTATGAAGTTTGCAACAAAGGTCAAACTTCCCACGTTAACAAGTAAATTATCTGCTATTCCAACCGGGTGTTTAATGGTTTGGTCAAATGATTGAACACCTATTTTGGTTGGTTTTAATTTACCCATGCCTAATCTTTTGTATAAGGAAAGAGGCATAATATTTGCACTTGCTCCTAAATCTGCGAGTCCATTATATATAGCACCATCATTAAGTAAGCAAGAAATGATAAATTCACCCGGGTCTCCTGCTTTAGTAAGTCGAGTTGGTTTGTAAACCTTTTTTGGGTGTTCTTTCCTTGGTTCTTTCATTTCTATTTGAATTTCTTGTTCACATTTTTCTTCGTTTCTTGGAATGGGAGGTTTGTATAGGAATTCTTCTTCATCACTCAAATTTGAATCCTCCCTATATTCCACTTTTGATTTTTCATATGTTGTTGATAACATATTTATGTTTTCATTTTGAAGGTTTTCTTGGGTGGTGAAATTATGATTAACTTCATTGTCAACTTCCATCGGACCATGTATGTAATGTTTAACTCTGTGACCATTAACTTTAAATTCAATCCCATTTGAATTTATTAATTCTATCGTTCCGTATGGGAAAACTCTTTTGACTATGAATGGTCCAGACCATCTTGATTTCAATTTTCCAGGAAATAGCTTGAATCGTGAATTGAAAAGAAGAACTTTGTCTCCTTCTTTAAATTCTTTTGAACTTCTGATTCTTTTATCATGCCATTTCTTCGTTCTTTCTTTATAGATTAACGAATTTTCGTATGCTTCATGTCTTAATTCTTCTAATTCGTTTAGTTGACTTAATCGTAGACGTCCGGCTTCATGTAAATCAAGATTACATGTCTTCAAAGCCCAAAATGCTTTGTGTTCAATTTCTACTGGAAGATGACATGCTTTTCCATAAACAAGTCTAAAAGGTGTGGTTCCAATTGGAG
Organism: Rutidosis leptorrhynchoides; assembly: GCF_046630445.1. Classification (NCBI taxonomy): domain Eukaryota; kingdom Viridiplantae; phylum Streptophyta; class Magnoliopsida; order Asterales; family Asteraceae; genus Rutidosis; species Rutidosis leptorrhynchoides. Next base: position 42,246,526 of record NC_092340.1, read on the forward strand.
TTTTGTAGGCTGTTCTAAAAGCCCAGAGTGCATCCTCCAATTTAATGGACCATTCCTTCTGATTTGATCCTACAGTTTTCTCTAGAATACGTTTTAAAGCTCGGTTGGTATTTTCAACTTGTCCACTTGTTTGTGGATGATATGCGGTGGAGATTTTATGAGTTACTCCATATCTTTTAAGAACTTTCTCAAGTTGATTATTACAGAAATGAGTACCCCGATCACTTATTAAAGCTTTCGGTGTTCCAAACCTTGCAAAAAGACGTTTTAAAAAGTTGACTACAACTCGTGCATCGTTAGTTGGGAGAGCTTGTGCTTCCGCCCATTTAGATACATAATCAATGGCTACGAGTATATATAGATTATTATGAGATTTTGGAAATGGACCCATAAAGTCAATACCCCAAATGTCAAATACTTCACATACTTGGATGACATTTTGTGGCATTTCATCACGTTGACTTATTTTTCCGGCCCTTTGACAAGCATCACAGGATTTGCAAAGAAGGTGTGCGTCTTTGTAAATTGTAGACCAATAGAATCCAGCATCATAAACTTTTCTTGCTGTTAGTTGAGGCCCATAATGCCCTCCTGTTGGTCCTGTGTGACAATGGTTTAATATTTTACTAGCTTCATCTCCAAATACACATCGGCGTATTATTCCATCGGGACAACTTTTAAACAGATGTGGATCTTCCCAAAAATAGTGTTTTATATCACTGAAGAATTTCTTTCGTCTTTGGTACGATAATCCTTTTTCAAGGAATCCACAAACTAAGTAGTTTGCATAGTCTGCAAACCATGAAATTTCCTTATAATCTATCTTCAATAGATATTCATCAGGAAAGTTGTCTTGTATGGCCGATTCATTTAGAACTTCTAATTCAGGATTTTCAAGACGAGAAAGATGATCAGCGGCGAGATTTTCTGCTCCTCTTTTATCTCGGATTTCAATATCAAACTCTTGTAAGAGTAAGATCCAACGGATTAATCTTGGTTTAGCATCTTGTTTTGAAAATAGGTATCTAAGAGCAGAATGGTCAGTATAAACCACCGTTTTTGCTAGAACGAGATATGAACGAAATTTGTCAAAAGCAAAGACAATAGCAAGGAGTTCTTTTTCAGTAGTTGTATAGTTCGTTTGTGCTCCTTGTAACGTCTTACTAGCATAATATATAGGTTGAAATCGTTTTTCAATCCTTTGTCCTAAAACGGCTCCCATTGCAAAATCACTTGCATCGCACATTAGTTCAAATGGTAGATTCCAATTTGGTGTTATCATGATCGGCGCATTAGTGAGTTTCTCTTTAAGAATATTAAAAGATTTGATACACTCATCTGAAAAGATGAATGGAGCATCCTTTTCTAGGAGTTTATTCATAGGAGTGGCAATTTTTGAAAAATCTTTTATGAAACGTCGGTAAAAACCGGCATGCCCTAGAAAACTTCTAACTCCTCTAACATTGGTGGGATGTGGAAGTTTAGTAATTACATCTACTTTAGCTCTATCCACTTCAATTCTTTCTTTTGAAATTTTATGACCAAGAACGATGCCTTCTTTAACCATGAAATGGCATTTCTCCCAATTAAGTACTAGATTTGATTGTTCGCATCTAATAAGCATTCGTTCAAGATTAACTAGACATGATTCAAATGTATCACCGAAGACTGAAAAGTCATCCATGAAAACTTCCATGCATTCTTCTATCATGTCATGAAAAATCGCCATCATACACCTTTGAAAGGTTGCAGGGGCGTTACAAAGTCCAAATGGCATGCGTTTGTAAGCAAAAGTACCATAAGGGCACGTGAATGTGGTTTTCTCTTGATCTTCGGGTGCTATTGGAATTTGAAAATATCCGGAAAATCCATCTAGAAAACAATAGTAACTATTTCCGGCTAATCTTTCCAACATTTGATCTATGAAAGGTAAGGGAAAGTGATCTTTTCTGGTGGCGTCATTTAATTTTCTATAATCAATACACACACGCCATCCTGTTACAGTCCTAGTAGGAATAAGCTCATTTTTCTCATTTGTAATGACAGTCATGCCACCCTTCTTAGGCACGCATTGAACTGGGCTTACCCATGGACTATCAGAGAATGGATAAATTAAACCTGCATCTAGCAGTTTAATAATCTCTTTTTTAACTACATCTTGCATATTAGGATTTAGTCTTCGTTGGCGTTGCACATACGTTTTATGACCTTCTTCCATAAGGATTTTATGTGTGCAATACGAAGGACTTATTCCTTTAACATCATGAATCTTCCATGCAATGGCTGGTTTATGAGCTTTCAACACAGAAATGAGTTGTGATTTCTCATTTTCAGTAAGAGAAGACGATATTATTACAGGTAATTCAGATTCACCATGTAAATAAGCGTATTCCAAATGGTTTGGAAGTGGCTTTAACTCTAATTTCGGTGGTTCTTCTATCGATGATTTGTATCGATATCTGTCTTCTTCTTTTAGCATTTGAATTTCTTCTGTTGTTGGTTCATATCCATTAGCTATAAGTGTAGCTAACATTTCAGCTTCATCAATTGGTTCATTACCTTCTCCTAAAGAACATTCTCCTGTTCCTTGTAATTCTGGAAATTCTTCTAATAATTCTGCATGTGCATCTATAGTTTGAATATAATAACATGTATCATCTGCAGATTGTGGTTGTTGCATTGCTCTATCAACTGAAAAGGTAACACTCTCATCCTCTATACTTAGGGTCAATTTCTTACCGAACACGTCTATCATTGCTTTAGCCGTGTTTAAGAATGGTCTTCCTAATATGAGAGGAACTTGAGAATCTTCTTCCATGTCCAAAACAACAAAATCTACTGGAAATACTAAAGTACCAACTTTAACTAGCATGTTCTCCATTATCCCTCTAGGATATTTTATTGATCTATCGGCTAGTTGTATGCTTATTCTGGTTGGTTTCAATTCTCCAAGGTCTAGTTTAGCGTATAGTGAATACGGCATTAGATTTATACTAGCACCTAAATCTGCTAATGCTTCTATTGAACTAAGACTACCCAAAAAACATGGAATTGTGAAACTTCCTGGATCAGATAGTTTTTCTGGTATCTTATTCAACAGCACTGCTGAACAATTAGCATTCATAGTAACAGCCGAGAGTTCTTCCATTTTCTTTCTATTTGAGATTAGATCTTTCAAGAATTTAGCATATCTAGGCATTCCTGAAATCACATCAATGAAAGGAAGATTTACATTTATCTGTTTAAACATATACAAGAATTTGGATTGCTCGGCTTCAAGTTTCTCTTTCTTCATTTTACTCGGATAAGGAAGTGGTGGTTGGTATGGTTTAACATAAGGTTTATCCTTAACTGTGTTATCTTCATTAACCTTTTCAACTACCGGTTCATTTTCCTTATCTTGATTAGGTTGTGATTCTTGTGGAGTAGGAATAGCTTCATCAGAAGTTACAGGTATTTCAGGTGGTTTAAGTGTTGTACCACTTCTTGTGGTAATGGCTTTAGCTGTTTCATTCCGGGGGTTAGCATTTGTATCACTAGGTAGACTTCCCGGTTTTCTTTCACCTATTAACCTTGCTAGGTTACTTACTTCTTGTTCCAGATTTTGAATAGAAGCTTGTTGATTTCTAAATGCTTGAGCATTTTGTTCATTGGTTTGTTTCTGAGATGTGAAAAACTGCGTTTGAGTTTCAACTAGCTTCGTCATCATATCTTCTAAATTCGGCTTTTTATCATCGGTTTGTTGTGGTGGTTTGTTTTGAAAATTAGGTCTTTGCTGATTGTAAGTATTATTGGATACTTGTTGATTGCTAGGACCTTGTTGGTTGTTGTATGGAATATTTCTGTTATAATTCTGGTTTTGATTGTAAATAGGTCTTGGCGGTTGATAATTATTCTGATAATTATTTCCAGGCCTTTGGTTTATGTATGAAATATTCTCTCTTTGTTCCATTGTTAATTCAATACTGAGACAATCTTTTGTCAAATGTGGTCCTCCACACTGCTCACAACTAATTCGTATTGAGTGAATATCTTTAGTCATCTTTTCCATTCGTCTCTCAACAGCATCTATCTTTGCAGAAATGGAATCTAAGTCATGGCTAGAATCGGCTCTAGCTGCTTTAGATGATCTAACGATATCTTTTTCTTGGTGCCACTCATGTGAGTGGGAAGCAGTGTTATCAATAATTTTGTAAGCATCAGTTTCGGTTTTCTTCATAATAGAACCACCAGCTGCTATATCTATGTCTTTCCTTGTAGTGATGTCGCATCCTTGGTAGAATATTTGTACTATTTGACAGGTGTCTAAACCATGTTGCGGACATCCTCTTAATAACTTTCCATATCTAGTCCACGCCTCATATAGAGTTTCATTCGGCTTCTGTGTGAACGTAACAATTTCTGCTTGAAGTCTTACGGCTTTAGATGCAGGAAAGAATTGTTTAAGAAATTTTTCAACTAAAACATCCCATGTATCAATCGCCCCTTCAGGTAACGATTCCAACCAATCTTTGGCTTCTCCCTTTAAAGTCCAGGGAAATAACATGAGATATATCTGTTCATCCTCCACTTCTCGGATTTTAAATAGTGTGCAGATCCTATTAAAGGTACGTAGATGTTCATTTGGATCTTCCTTCAGCGCACCACTAAATTGGCATTGATTAGTCACCATGTGTAGAATTTGTCCTTTGATTTCATAATCTGGCGCATTAATGTCTGGATGAGTAATTGCGTGACCTTGGCCAGTGCGTTTAGCTCTCATTCGGTCTTCCATACTTAAAGGTTCCAGATTCTCCATAATTGAACTTGTTGAATCGGAATCACTAGAGGATTCTGATTTAATGGTTCGTTCCTCAACAATCTCTGTTTGAATGATTGGTGGTTCCGGAGGAAAGTTTAGTGGTTCAGGATCTACGAATCGTTCCTGAATATTCTCCGGATTCTCAATTATGAGGTCGGGTTCAAAAAATGGATTATCGAAAATTTGAACTGAAGTACTTGGTCGACTGGATGACGATTCTAAAGAAAAATCAACGGCAGTAATATTTGCTAAATGTCTTGATCTGGTTACAGGTGGTGAACGTACAAAAGGTGGTGAACGTCTTGCTCGGTGCATTCACTGAATATCCTATTAGTTTTTAAAAGGAAAGAAAAATTATAATAAGTTATCCAATCAATAGACTTTTCTGATTTTGCCCACGTTTCGAATAGCCAAAAGATGCAGCAGAGGGGCAGGATTCGTTTGGTCTCAATATAATTGAGGACTGTTTGGCTCCAATAACCCGGTCCACGTACAAATCCAACTATTACTACGAACCAGAAAATTTCGATGTCTATCAATTTAACCACTTAAAATAAATTTTCGTAATTTTAAGAAAATTAGATAAGAAGTAGAATAAAAATCTATGTCCTAAAACTAGAAAAGCGAGAAATAAGAAAGAAAAAGAGTTCGTCGGAAAAAAAAAAGGTCGAAAAAGGAAAATGGTTGAAAAATAAAAGGTGACGGAAAAATAAAAGAAACTTATAAAACTTAAAAATACTTGACTAACCTAACCTTATTACTACAACTAACTTAAAATTATAATCGCAAATTGAGATTACTAATTGGAATGATAATTGATACATAGGTAAAAGTCGTCTAAAAATATTAAAGCTTACAGGAAAAACTATATCCCAAATAGAAATAACTTAAAAAGAAACTAAAACTTAAAAAGGCGTCGTAAAATTCTAAAGTACCTAAATCTTAGTCTAAAGAAAAAGCACTTAAGGAATTCTACGGCAAAGCCTAAAAATCTAGAAGTAAAAATAACTATTGCAAAAACTAAGTTTAAAACTAAATATGAGCGAAAAATACAAATATTACGCTAAAACGATTAAAAAGGGACAAAATATAAAAATATACAAAAAGTTGTAAAAAGTACAATTTTTATAAAAATATTATTTTTATATTATTTATTTATTAAAACTATTAATTTTACAATTTAATTAAACTAATTTAACTAAATAAAACAAATTAAATAAAAAGTAAAACTTAAAATAAAACTAATTATAATAATAATAATAATTAGGGTTAAATAATAATAATAATTAATTAATACCCGTAATTAATTGCAGTTTAGGGTTTCTGTCGCGTGTCAGAGTTACTCCGCGAGTCGCGGTATTTCAAGCACCAAACTCCGCGAGTCGCGGGGATCCAAATTTCAACTCTGGCACAGTTTTAAATCGACGCGTTTTTTTTTTTTTTTTTTTTATTTTTATGTTTTTTAATTTTCTGTTTTATAATCTAAAAGTTATATATAATAAAAACTTATATTTTTACAAACTAAAGATACTTTATAAAACTTAAATATTTAACAAAATCTTAAAAATATTTATATTTTTGTTTTTCTTTTTATATTTTCGAATATTTAAAACGTATTTTTATAAAAACGAATTTTAATAAAAGTAAAATAAAAATCTTTTTTTTTATGTTATATTAGCGTTGCGCTTCCGGTGTTTAAGAAGGTTCCCCGGCAGCGGCGCCAAAAATAACTTGATGTGTCGCGAGGGGTATACGAAATAGCTATTAAATTTTTCAGGGAAATACTATTAAATACGATACATTTTTACACAAGATATTTATTTATTTATAGAATGGATATACTTAAACCTTGCTACAACACTTATAGGCAGTGTACCTAATCGTACAGTAGTGTAGTTTTTAGTAAGTCCGGTTCGTTCCACAGGGAATCTTTTTAAACAAAGCTTAACGCTATATTAGTTTACTTTTATAAAAATACAAATATATATATAAGTAATATTATTATTATAAAGGGGGGTTTTTACCGTTTAATGACCGGTTTGTCGATTTTAAAAATTTAGTCGCAGTTAAAACCAAATGTAAAATAATAAATATAAATACAAGACTTAAATTAAAGCGTAAAGTAAATAACGATAATGAAATTGCGAATAATAAAAGTGCGATAAAATAAACTTGCGATAATTAAAAAATACGATAATTAAAAGTGCAATTAAATAAAATAACAATAAAAATGCGATAATTAGAAGTGCAATTAAATATAAAATAAAGGAAATTAAATATGAAATAAAAGAATTATGCTTATTTAAACTTCCGTAATCATGATGTTTGACATGTTGATTTTAGTTTTATGCCCATGGGTTAATTGTCCTTTGTCCTGGATTATTTAATATGTCCATACAGATTTGTCCATAATAGTCCATCAGTCATAATTATAAAGAGCGAAAGCCTTCGTAAAATTATTCTTATTCCCGAAGTCAAATATTCCAACTAATTGGGGATTCGAATTGTAACAAGGTTTTAATACTTTGTTTAATGAATACACCAGGTTATCGACTGCGTGTAAACCAAGGTTTTACTACTTTGTTAACAATTACACCAATTACCCTTGAATGTAATTCACCCCTGTTTCAACAAGTCTATTAACTATTAATCCAGTTCCGTATCCGGTAAAATGAATAATTATTGGTATTTATAGATATCCCGCCCACCGTACCCAGTCAAGCGTATGTGGTTATATATAAATACGTCGAATTATAAGTTTGTATATTAAATTAACAAGGTATTGTTTAGTAGATATAAAACCCATTAATAACCCATAGTCTAATTTCCACAAGTGTCATTCTTTTGTCCAAACCCCAATTATGGTACAAAGCCCAATTACCCAATTTTAGTAATTAGCCCAACATCATGATTACTTCGGATTAAATAAGCATAATAATAACTTAGCTACGAGACATTAAATTAAAAAGGTTGAACATAACTTACAATGATTAAAAATAGCGTAGCGTTACACGGACAGAATTTCGACTTACACCCTTACAACATTCGCTAACATACCCTTATTATTAGAATTATAATTAAAATTAAAATATAAATTATAAATATATATATATATATATTTTACGATATAGATAGAGAGATGGATGGATTTTTGGTGATTTTTTTCGATCAGAATTCGTTTGCTTTTATAGGGATTTTCAACTTTTGGGGCTCCGCGACTCGCGGCATTTTTGGCCTTCAAACTCCGCGAGTCGCGGAGATTGAAATTACAGCTCAGTCCCTTTTGGAGTCTTTCTTGCCGACGGTTTTAAATATAAATATAATATATTAAATAATTATAAGAATTATTTAAATATTATATTATATTTATGTGCATAGTTGACTTGTAATTTTTAGTCCGTTGCGTCGAGCGTTGAGAGTTGACTCTGGTCCCGGTTCTGGATTTTCGAACGTCCTTGCGTACAATTTAATATCTTGTACTTTGCGTTTTGAATCTTGTACTCTTGTAATTTCGAGACATTTCTTATCAATAATTGGAACCTCTTTGATTGTCTTTTGTACTTTTGAGCTTTTTGGTCGTTTGCGTCTTCAATTCGTCGAATCTGTCTTTTGTCTTCACCTTTTAATATTTAAACGAATATCACTTGTAAATAGAACAATTGCAACTAAAAGCTTGTCTTTCTTGAGGAATAATGCTATGAAATATATGTTCGTTTTTAGCATTATCAATCTTCTGGAAATAAGTGCGGGTATTTCTTCTTTATCTGATCTTCTCATTCCCAGGTGAACTCGGGTCCTCTACGAGCATTCCATCGAACCTTAACAATTGGTATCTTGTTTTGCTTAAGTCTTTTAACCTCACGATCCATTATTTCGACGGGTTCTTCGATAAATTGAAGTTTTTCGTTGATTTGGATTTCATCTAACGGAATTGTGAGATCTTCTTTAGCAAAACATTTCTTCAAATTCGAGACGTGGAAAGTGTTATGTACAGCCGCGAGTTGTTGAGGTAACTCAAGTCAGTAAGCTACTGGTCCGACATGATCAATAATCTTAAATGGTCCAATATACCTTGGATTTAATTTCCCTCGTTTACCAAATCGAACAACGCCTTTCCAAGGTGCCACTTTAAGCATGACCATCTCTCTAATTTCAAATTCTATATCTTTTCTTTTAATGTCAGCGTAGCTCTTTTGTCGACTTTGGGCGGTTTTCTACCGTTGTTGAATTTGGATGATCTTCTCGGTAGTTTTTTGTATTATCTCCGGACCCGTAATCTATCTATCCCCCACTTCACTCCAACAAATCGGAGACCTGCACTTTCTACCATAAAGTGCTTCAAACGGCGCCATCTCAATGCTTGAATGGTAGCTGTTGTTGTAGGAATATTCTACTAACGGTAGATGTCGATCCCAACTGTTTCCGAAATCAATAACACATGCTCGTAGCATGTCTTCAAGCATTTGTATTGTCCTTTTGCTCTGCCCATCAGTTTGTGGATGATAGGCAGTACTCATGTCTAGACGAGTTCCTAATGCTTGCTGTAATGTCTGCCAGAATCTTGAAATAAATCTGCCATCCCTATCAGAGATAATAGAGATTGGTATTCCATGTCTGGAGACGACTTCCTTCAAATACAGTAGTGCTAACTTCTCCATCTTGTCATCTTCTCTTATTGGTAAGAAGTGTGCTGATTTGGTGAGACGATCAACTATTACCCAAATAGTATCAAAACCACTTGCAGTCCTTGGCAATTTAGTGATGAAATCCATGGTAATGTTTTCCCATTTCCATTCCGGGATTTCGGGTTGTTGAAGTAGACCTGATGGTTTCTGATGCTCAGCTTTGACCTTAGAACACGTCAAACATTCTCCTACGTATTTAGCAACATCGGCTTTCATACCCGGCCACCAAAAATGTTTCTTGAGATCCTTGTACATCTTCCCCGTTCCAGAATGTATTGAGTATCTAGTTTTATGAGCTTCTCTAAGTACCATTTCTCTCATATCTCCAAATTTTGGTACCCAAATCCTTTCAGCCCTATACCGGGTTCCGTCTTCCCGAATATTAAGATGCTTCTCCGATCCTTTGGGTATTTCATCCTTTAAATTTCCCTCTTTTAAAACTCCTTGTTGCGCCTCCTTTATTTGAGTAGTAAGGTTATTGTGAATCATTATATTCATAGATTTTACTCGAATGGGTTCTCTGTCCTTCCTGCTCAAGGCGTCGGCTACCACATTTGCCTTCCCCGGGTGGTAACGAATCTCAAAGTCGTAATCATTCAACAATTCAATCCACCTACGCTGCCTCATATTCAGTTGTTTCTGATTAAATATGTGTTGAAGACTTTTGTGGTCGGTATATATAATACTTTTGACCCCATATAAGTAGTGCCTCCAAGTCTTTAATGCAAAAAACAACTGCGCCTAATTCCAAATCATGCGTCGTATAATTTTGTTCGTGAATCTTCAATTGTCTAGACGCATAAGCAATCACCTTTGTTCGTTGCATTAATACACAACCGAGACCTTGCTTTGATGCGTCACAATAAATCACAAAATCATCATTCCCTTCAGGCAATGACAATATAGGTGTCGTAGTTAGCTTTTTCTTCAATAACTGGAACGCTTTCTCTTGTTCATCCTTCCATTCAAATTTCTTCCCTTTATGCGTTAATGCAGTCAAGGGTTTTGCTATTCTGGAAAAGTCTTGGATGAACCTTCTGTAGTAACCAGCTAGTCCTAAAAACTGGCGTATGTGTTTCGGAGTTTTCGGGGTTTTCCACTTTTCAACAGTTTCTATCTTTGCTGTATCCACCTTAATACCTTTTTTGTTCACTATGTGACCGAGGAATTGAACTTCTTCCGACCAAAATGCACACTTTGAAAACTTAGCGTACAATTCTTCCTTCCTCAATACTTCTAACACCTTTCTCAAATGTTCACCGTGTTCTTGGTCATTCTTTGAGTAAATAAGTATGTCATCAATGAAAACAATGACAAACTTGTCAAGGTATGGTCCACACACTCAGTTCATAAGGTCCATGAACACAGCTGGTGCGTTAGTCAATCCAAACGGCATAACCATAAACTCGTAATGACCATAACGCGTCCTAAAAGCAGTCTTTGGAATATCATCTTCTTTCACCCGCATTTGATGATAACCGGAACGTAAGTCAATCTTTGAATAAACAGACGAGCCTTGTAGTTGATCAAATAAGTCGTCGATTCTCAGTAGTGGGTAGCGGTTCTTGATGGTAAGTTTGTTCAACTCTCGGTAGTCGATACACAACCTGAATGTACCATCTTTCTTCTTGACAAACAAAACAGGAGCTCCCCATGGTGATGTGCTTGGTCGAATGAAACCACGTTCTAAAAGTTCTTGTAATTGACTTTGCAATTCTTTCATATCGCTGGGTGCGAGTCTGTAAGGAGCACGAGCTATTGGTGCAGCTCCTGGTACAAGATCTATTTGAAATTCAATGGATCGATGTGGGGGTAATCCCGGTAATTCTTTCGGAAATACATCGGGAAATTCTTTTGCGACGGGAACATCATTGATGCTCTTTTCTTCAGTTTGTACTTTCTCGACGTGTGCTAGAACAGCATAGCAACCTTTTCTTATTAGTTTTTGTGCCTTCAAATTACTAATAAGATGTAGCTTCGTGTTGCCCTTTTCTCCGTACACCATTAAGGGTTTTTCTTTTTCTCGTATAATGCGAATTGCATTTTTGTAACAAACGATCTCTGCTTTCACTTCTTTCAACCAATCCATACCGATTATCACATCAAAACTCCCTAACTCTACTGGTATCAAGTCAATCTTAAATGTTTCGCTAACCAGTTTAATTTCTCGATTCCGACATATATTATCTGCTGAAATTAATTTACCATTTGCTAATTCGAGTAAAAATTTACTATCCAAAGGCGTCAATGGGCAACTTAATTTAGCACAAAAATCTCTACTCATATAGCTTCTATCCGCACCCAAATCAAATAAAACGTAAGCAGATTTATTGTCAATAAGAAACGTACCCGTAACAAGCTCCGGGTCTTCCTGTGCCTCTGCCGCATTAATATTGAAAACTCTTCTGCGGACTTGTCCATTCGTGTTCTCCTGGTTCGGGCAATTTCTAATAATGTGGCCCGGTTTTCCACATTTATAACAAACTACATTGGCATAACTTGCTCCGACACTACTTGCTCCGCCATTACTCGTTCCAACACCATTTGTTCCTTTCTTTCTGTTAACCCCTGGTCCGTAGACCTCACACTTTACCGCGCTATGACCATTTCTTTTACACTTGTTGCAAAATTTAGTGCAGAACCCCGAGTGATACTTTTCACACCTTTGGCATAGCTGCTTCTGATTGTTGTTGTTGTTGTTGTTGCGGTTATTATTGTTGTTGGGATGATTGTTGTAGTTGCTGTTGTTGTTGTTTTTGTTGGGCCATTTGTTGTAGTTGCGATTGATGTTGCGATTGTTGGGATAGTTGTTGCGATTATTGTTGTAATTGCTGTTGTTGTTGTATTGGTGATTCTTATCACCGTTTTCCTCCCACTTTCTTTTGACTTGCTTCACATTGGCCTCTTCAGCAGTCTGTTCTTTAATTCTTTCTTCAATCTGGTTCACTAGTTTGTGAGCCATTCTACATGCCTGTTGTATGGAGGCGGGCTCGTGTGAACTTATATCTTCTTGGATTCTTTCCGGTAATCCTTTCACAAACGCGTCGATCTTCTCTTCCTCATCTTCGAACGCTCCCGGACACAATACGCACAATTCTGTGAATCGTCTTTCATACGTGGTAATATCAAATCCTTGGGTTCGTAACCCACTAAGTTCTGTCTTGAGCTTATTGACCTCGGTTCTGGGACGGTACTTCTCGTTCATCAAGTGCTTGAATGCTGACCACGGTAGTGCGTAAGCATCATCTTGTCCCACTTGTTCTAGATAGGTATTCCACCATGTTAACGCAGAACCTGTGAAGGTATGCGTAGCGTACTTCACTTTGTCCTCTTCAGTACACTTACTTATGGCAAACACCGATTCGACCTTCTCGGTCCACCGTTTCAATCCGATCGGTCCTTCGGTTCCATCAAATTCCAAAGGTTTGCAGGCAGTGAATTCTTTGTAGGTGCATCCTACACGATTTCCTGTACTACTAGATCCAAAGTTATTGTTGGTATGTAGCGCAGCCTGTACTGCGGCTATGTTTGAAGCAAGAAAGGCACGAAATTCCTCTTCACTCATATTCAAGGTGTGTCAAGTAGTCGGTGCCATTTCCTTCAAAATAGTCAAATGAAATGAGTTAATCATATAGAATATCAAGAGTAGTCAATAGTATTTCGTAGCGTAATATGAACTTATTTATAAAAGCTCTTTCTTCATATTAGCGTTTTATACTCTTTAACTCGGGTAGTACCTACCCGTTAAGTTCATACTTAGTAGCTAACATACCATTTCAACTACTACAATTCTATATGAAAAACTAATCACAACAAAAAAAAATATATCATATTCAAACCTTTATACAATAACTTGCAAACTTACAATACTGCTATTTTACATATAGCATGAAATATAGCACATAAAACTTTGATACAAAGTAGTTGCGAAGATAATTCAAGTTAATAAATAAGGCGTTCAGCAAAGGCAACAAAGACACGTAATTCATACGTCCAGAAACAAGTCATGCATTCTGGTTTTACTAATACCACTTCCCATCCTTGGTCTTGCGGAACGTAACCGTTGTGACTGATAGTATGACAACGTGTTGTAACGTCGTCAAAAGGGCGAAGGTTACGTAATGACCAACAGTCTCGTAATAACCTAAAAACCTCATTTCTTACCCCAATTACCGACTCCGTCACTTGTGGGAACGTTTTGTTTAATAGTTGTAGCCCGATGTTCTTTTTCTCACTTTGGTGAGAAGCGAACATTACTAACCCATAAGCATAACATGCTTCTTTATGTTGCATGTTAGCCGTTTTTTCTAAATCATGAAGTCCTATATTCGGATACATTGAGTCAAAATAATTTCTTAACCCGTTGCGTAAAATAGCATTTGGGTTCCCCGCAATATATGCGTCAAAGTAAACACATCGTAATTTATGGGTTTCCCAATGTGATATCCCCCATCTTTCAAACGAAAGCCTTTTATAAACCAAGGCATTCTTGGAACGTTCTTCGAATGTCTTACAAACTGATTTTTCCATAAATAGTTGTGCCGAGGAATTCTGACCGACTCTAGACAAGATTTCATCAATCATGTCTCCGGGTAAGTCTTCTAAAATATTGGGTTGTCTATCCATTTTGTGTTTTTATACTGTAAAATAGACAAGAGTTAGATTCATAAAAGATACTTATTAATACAAGAAATTTTTACATATATCGTAAAGCATAAGCACACTATATTACATATATTACACCGCACAAATACAACTATCTTATTCCGACTCACTCGTTTCTTCTTTTTCGAACTTGGTTCTTTTTGATAAGTTTTTAGGGATATATGATGTTCCCCTAATACGAGCCGTCGTTTTCCACATTGGTCTAGAAAAACCTGGTGGTTTAGAGGTTCCCGGGTTATTGTTACAACTTAAGAAATACGGGTGTTGACGATACATATAAAGTTCATCGGGGTTAGAATCAGATTTCTCTATTTTTATGCCTTTTCCCTTATTGTTCTCTTTTGCCTTTTTAAATTCAGTTGGGGTAATTTCTATAACATCATCTGAATCCTCGTCGGGATCCGATTCATCGGAGAATTGGTAATCCTCCCAATATTTTACTTCCTTGGCTGAAACACCGTTGACCATAATTAACTTTGGTCGGTTGGTTGGGGATTTTCTTCTACTTAACCGTTTTATTATTTCCCCCATTGGTTCTTCTTTCGGTTCCGATTCTTCTTCCAGTTCCGACTCTTCTTCCGGTTCCTCTTCGGGAACTTGTGAATCATTCCACGAATCATTCCAATTTACATTTGACTCTTCATTATTATTAGGTGAGTCAATGGGACTAGTTCTAGAGGTAGACATCTATCACATAATATCAAACACGTTAAGAGATTAATATATCACATAATATTCACATGTTAAAAATATATAGTTTCCAACAAAATTTGTTAAGCAATCTTTTTTTTTTCAAGTAAACACGATCGAAGTCCAGACTCACTAATGCATCCTAACAAACTCGATAAGACACACTAATGCAAAATTCTGGTTCTCTAAGACCAACGCTCAGATACCAACTGAAATGTCCCGTTCTTATTGATTAAAAACGTTCCATATTAATTGATTTCGTTGCGAGGTTTTGACCTCTATATGAGACGTTTTTCAAAGACTGCATTCATTTTTAAAACAAACCATAACCTTTATTTCATAAATAAAGGTTTAAAAAGCTTTACGTAGATTATCAAATAATGATAATCTAAAATATCCTGTTTACACACGACCATTACATAATGGTTTACAATACAAATATGTTACATCGAAATCAGTTTCTTGAATGAAGTTTTTACACAATATCATACAAACATGGAGTCCAAATCTTGTCCTTATTTTAGTATGCAACAGCGGAAGCTCTTAGTATTTACCTGAGAATAAACATGCTTTAAACGTCAACAAAAATGTTGGTGAGTTATAGGTTTAACCTATATATATCAAATCGTAACAATAGACCACAAGATTTCATATTTCAATACACATCCCATACATAGAGATAAAAATCATTCATATGGTGAACACCTGATAACCGACATTAATAAGATGCATATATAAGAATATCCCCATCATTCCGGGACACCCTTCAGATATGATATGAATTTCGAAGTACTAAAGCATCCGGTACTTTGGATGGGGTTTGTTAGGCCCAATAGATCTATCTTTAGGATTCGCGTCAATTAGGGTGTCTGTTCCCTAATTCTTAGATTACCAGACTTAATAAAAATGGGCATATTCGATTTCGATAATTCAACCATAGAATGTAGTTTCACGTACTTGTGTCTATTTTGTAAATCATTTATAAAACCTGCATGTATTCTCATCCCAAAAATATTAGATTTTAAAAGTGGGACTATAACTCACTTTCACAGATTTTTTACTTCGTCGGGAAGTAAGACTTGGCCACTGGTTGATTCACAAACCTATAACAATATATACATATATATCAAAGTATGTTCAAAATATATTTACAAAACTTTTAATACATTTTGATGTTTTAAGTTTATTAAGTCAGCTGTCCTCGTTAGTAACCTACAACTAGTTGTCCACAGTTAGATGTACAGAAATAAATCGATAAATATTATCTTGAATCAATCCACGACCCAGTGTATACGTATCTCAGTATTGATCACAACTCAAATTATATATATATTTTGGAATCAACCTCAACCCTGTATAGCTAACTCCAACATTCACATATAGAGTGTCTATGGTTGTTCCGCAATATATATATATAGATGGGTCGACATGATAGGTCGAAACATTGTATACGTGTCTATGGTATCTTAAGATTACATAATATACAATATAAGTTGATTAGGTTATGGTTGGAATAGATTTATTACTAACTTTCACGTAGGTAAAATGAGTAGTTTTTATCAATCTTGTTTTACTCGCCATTTCTTCGTTTCTAATCCGTTTTGAGTGATTCCAGTGGCCACGGTTTCGTATTGAACTTAACTTTATGAATATAAACAGAAAAAGTATATGTTTATAGTCAGAAATACAAGTTACAAGTCGTTTTTGAAAGAGGTAGTCATTTCCGTCGAAAGAACGACATCTTGATGACCATTTTGAAAAACATACTTTCACTTTGAGTTTAACCATGATTTTTGGATATAGTTTCATGTTCATAAGAAAAATCATTTTTCCAGAAGTATAGCTTTTAAATCAAAGTTCTTCTTAGCTTTTAATTATCCCAACCAAAACAGCCCCCGGTTTTACTACGACGGCCTATATCCAGTTTTATGGTGTTTATAGTGTTTTCGGGTTTTAAATCATTAAGTTAGCATATCATATAGATATAAAACATGTGTTTAGTTGATTTTAAAAGTCTAGTTAGAAGGATTAACTTTATTTGCGAACAAGTTTAGAATTAACTAAACTATGTTCTAGTGATTACAAGTTTATAACGTTGAATAAGACAGCTTTTTATGTATGAATCGAATGATGTTATGAACATCATTACTACCTCAAGTTCCTTGGATAAACCTACTGGAAATGAGAAAAATGGATCTAGCTTCAAAGGATCCTTGGATGGCTTGAAAGTTCTTGAAGCAGAATCATGACACGAAAACAATTTCAAGTAAGATTTCCACTCGAAATAAGATTGTTATAGTTATAGAAATTGAATTAAAGTTTGAATATGATTATTACCTTGTATTAGAAAGATAACCTACTGTAAGTAACAAAGGTTTCTTGATCTTGGATGATTACTTGGAATGGATTTAGAAAACTTGGAAGTAAACTTGCAATCTTGGAAGTATTCTTGATTTTATGAAACTAGAACTTTTAGAATTTATGAAGAACACTTAGAACTTGAAGATAGAACTTGAGAGAGATCAATTAGATGAAGAAAATTGAAGAATGAAAGTGTTTGTAGGTGTTTTTGGTCGTTGGTGTATGGATTAGATATAAATGATATGTAATTTTGTTTTCATGTAAATAAGTCATGAATGATTACTCATATTTTTGTAATTTTATGAGATATTTCATGCTAGTTGCCAAATGATGGTTCCCACATGTGTTAGGTGACTCATATAGGCTGCTAAGAGCTGATCATTGGAGTGTATATACCAATAGTACATACATCTAAAAGCTTTGTATTGTACGAGTACGAATACGAGTGCATACGAGTAGAATTGTTGATGAAACTGAACGAGGATGTAATTGTAAGCATTTTTGTTAAGTAGAAGTATTTTGATAAGTGTATTGAAGTGTTTCAAAAGTGTATGAATACATATTAAAACACTACATGTATATACATTTTAACTGAGTCGTTAAGTCATCGTTAGTCGTTACATGTAAGTGTTGTTTTGAAACCTTTAGGTTAACGATCTTGTTAAATGTTGTTAACCCAATGTTTATAATATCAAAAGAGATTTTAAATTATTATATTATCATGATGTTATGATGTACGAATATCTCTTTATATGATATATATACATTAAATGTCGTTACAACGATAATCGTTACATATATGTCTCGTTTCAAAATCATTAAGTTAGTAGTCTTGTTTTTACATATGTAGTTCATTGTTAATATACTTAATGATATGTTTAATTATCATAATATCATGTTAACTATATATATATAACCATATATATGTCATCATATAGTTTTTACAAGTTTTAACGTTCGTGAATCACCGGTCAACTTGGGTGGTCAATTGTCTATATGAAACCTATTTCAATTAATCAAGTCTTAACAAGTTTGATTGCTTAACATGTTGGAAACACTTAATCATGTAAATAACAATTTCATTTAATATATATAAACATGGAAAATTTCGGGTCACTACAGTAGGGTTCTCTTGTAGTTCGGGTTCGTGTTGGTGTTCGGATTGGGGTTTCCACCGTTGTTGTTTCCCCTAAAACCCTCATGTCATTTTGCCGGGTTTTGATCATAGTTTCTTCCCCTGTTGTTGTTGTTATTGTTGTGGTTATCCCATTTGCGCTTCTCACTAGTACCCACTTCAGACTTAGTTTTCTCCGGTTCATCGATGGTTATTTGATTCATTAAAGTATGCACCATGCGCATCGCTTCGGGAACATTTGGTGGCTTGGACGAGGTGACGTTTTCCTTAATGCTCTTAGGGAGTCCCCAGAAGTACCTTTCCATTCGCTTGAATTCTGGAGTGACCATTGTCGGACACATCAGGGCTAATTCCAAAAATCTCCTGTTGTAACCATCAAGGTCGTTCCCAACGGCCTTTAACTGCATGAATTCCATCTCCATCTTTTGTATCTTTGTTCTCGGACAATACTCCTCAATCATGGCACACTTAAATTCTTCCCATGGCGTAGCATACACCTCATCAATGCCTTGTGCCTGTGCCATTGTGTTCCACCACGTGAGCGCGCTGCCAGACAGTGTGCAAGAAGCAAATTTGGTTTTGCTATCCTACGAACAGTTGCTAACTCGAAATACTGATTCTAGCTTTTCGAACCATCTAGTGAGACCAACCGGTCCCTCAGTGCCGCTGAAGTTATGTGGTTTACAGCTCTAGAATTCCTTGTAAGTACACCCATTACGAATGGGTTGAATAACCGGTGGTGGTGGCGGTGGCGGTGGAGCTTGGGGTTGCATTTCCGCAATGGCTGCGGCTACACGTTCTTAGATCATCTCTTCAATTTGAGCAGCAGTAGGTGTGGATCGACCGTTAGTGTAACGACCCTACTTTTTTCGTTATCTTTTACCGTTAATTATTTAACGACCGTTAACTGTTATTCGTGCCACGTCATTTCTATGACCTATATTATTATTTTTGTAATAATATATTAATTATTATGTGTTAAATGAATATTTGTATTCATATTCTAAATCGTACGTTTCTACGTGTCGCGGATTTCTATTCGGCGAATCTTTTCGGTTTTCAAACCAACGGTCGAGCTTTTGGGATTTTTAAATCCTAATTATTTTAAATATGATATTTTAATGTCATATGATTATATATAGCATTTATATATATTTTTCATTGCGTATTTGTTATCTCTTCGAATTTTCAATCGCGTAGTCGTGTTTTCGCGTTTCGGGCTTCGTTCAGGAATTTGGGCCACAAGACTTCCTTCATTTATCAAATTTGGGCCATATGGGGCCCACCCCATACAATTTTCGTCCAGACCTCCCAAGGGAGGGGTTGGTTTTGCCATTCCTTGTAACTTGTGATTATTTTGATCAAAACCACAAAATCCATCTCATTCTAACCTAGCAACCATTTTATTTTTTTTTCCTCCTCCTTCTTGCTTCTTTGGCCGTCACCTACAGCACCAACATCACCATCATTCATCATCAAATCAAGCTTGGATCAAAGGGCTTTTTACATAATCGGATTGCTCCCGTTCTTCTCTACGCGTTCATATAAATCAATTCTTGATTAGGGTATAAACCCTAACCCTAGCTTTTCAATTTTTCTTTATTTTTATGTATTTTGATTATATTTTAATAGTATGATGATGATGATTACTTATTATTGTCATGGTGGTTGTATGCATAGAATTACTCATAAACACATGTTTTCGGTTTGATAAAATTGGGACAGCAGCTATTTCGTGTATTTCTGATATTGTGACTGTTATAAAAGTTAAAATAAAGTATCTAGATGAGTTCCTATCATCAAGACATTAATTTTAGACTCCAGATTCATGTCGTTTCGATTCCCGGAGCCCTAGATATGATCAAAGTGGTATTTTGTTAAGATTGAAATGTGATATTGGTATGAACCAGGTTTGGTCTGACTTTGTGACCATATTTGGTGACTTTAGGGTGTGTTAGTGTGTTAGGATCAATGATGGGACGAACTTTCATGTTCGGGTCATCTAAATCCGAGTCACGAATCACCCGTTGCGTCTAAAACACGATTTTGAATGAATTAAAGTTTCAAGTGATGTCTTGGCTGATCACCACGACTTGTGGGCTGTTCTTGGTGTGTTCTTGAGTGTACCAAAGTGTCGGGTGGTTTGATTAGGCGAAGATATATGTAAGTGATAATGCTAAAAACGAACATATATTTCATAGCATTATTCCTCAAGAAAGACAAGCTTTTAGTTGCAATTGTTCTATTTACAAGTGATATTCGTTTAAATAATAAAAGGTGAAGACAAAAGACAGATTCGACGAATTGAAGACGCAAACGACCAAAAAGCTCAAAAGTACAAAAGACAATCAAAAAGGTTCCAATTATTGATAAGAAACGTCTCGAAATTACAAGAGTACAAGATTCAAAACGCAAAGTACAAGATATTAAATTGTACGCAAGGACGTTCGAAAATCCGGAACCGGGACCAGAGTCAACTCTTAACGCTCGACGCAACGGACTAAAAATTACAAGTTAACTATGTATATAAATATAATATAATATATAATTAATTATATTAATTATATATATATTATATATATAAATAAAAACCGTCGGCAGAGAAAGACTCCAAGGACTGAGCTGTAAATTCATTCTCCGCGACTCGCGGAGTTTGAAGAGGATATCACCGCGAGTCGCGGAGCCCCAAAATTAAAAACTGCCTATAAAGCCAACCGAATTCTGATCACATTCATCATCTTTTTCTTCCTCATTCATACGTAAAATTTATATTTATATTTATAATTTATATTTTAATTTTAATTATAATTCTAATAATAAGGGTATGTTAGCGAATATTGTAAAGGTGTAAGTCGAAATTCTGTCCGTGTAACGCTACGCTATTTTTAAATCATTGTAAGTTATGTTCAACCTTTTTATATTGATGTCTCGTAGCTAAGTTATTATTATGCTTATTTAAAATGAAGTAATCATGATGTTGGGCTAATTACTAAAATTGGGTAATTGGGCTTTGTACCATAATTGGGGTTTGGACAAAAGAACGACACTTGTGGAAATTAGACTATGGGCTATTAATGGGCTTTATATTTGTTTAACTAAATGAAAGTTTGTTAATGTTAATATAAAGATTTACAATTGGGCGTCCCTATAAATTACCATATACACTCAATCGGACACGATAGGCGGGGTATTTATATGTACGAATAATCGTTCATTTAACCGGACACGGGAATGGATTAATAGCCACTAGAATAATTAAAACAGGGGTGAAATTACATTCAAGGGTAATTGGTGTAATTGCTAACAAAGTAGTAAAACCTTGGTTTACACGCAGTCGATAACCTGGTGTATTCATTAAACAAAGTATTAAAACCTTGTTACAATTCGAATCCCCAATTAGTTGGAATATTTAACTTCGGGTATAATAATAATTTGATGAGGACACTCGCACTTTATATTTATGACTGATGGACTGTTATGGACAAAAATCAGACGGACATATTAAATAATCCAGGAAAAGGACAATTAACCCATGGGCATAAAACTAAAATCAACACGTCAAACATCATGATTACGGAAGTTTAAATAAGCATAATTCTTTTATTTCATATTTAATTTCCTTTATTTTATATTTAATTGCACTTCTAATTATCGCACTTTTATTTATTGTTATTTAATCGCACTTTTAATTATCGTACTTTTTAATTATCGCAATTTTATTTTATCGCACTTTTATTATTCGCAATTTCATTATCGTTATTTACTTTACGCTTTAAATTAAGTCTTTTATTTATTTAATATTTTACATTAGGTTTTAACTGCGACTAAAGTCTTAAAATCGACAAACCGGTCATTAAACGGTAAAAACCCCCCTTTATAATAATAATATTACTTATATATATATTTGTATTTTTATAAAAGTAAACTAATATAGCGTTGAGCTTTGTTTAAAGATTTCCCTGTGGAACGAACCGGACTTACTAAAAACTACACTACTGTACGATTAGGTACACTGCCTATAAGTGTTGTAGCAAGGTTTAAGTATATCCATTCTATAAATAAATAAATATCTTGTGTAAAATTGTATCATATTTAATAGTTTTTCCTAGTAAAATATAAGCTATTTTGTATACCCCTCGCTTTGACATCAAGTATTTTTGGCGCCGCTGCCGGGGAAACCTCTTAAAAGCCGGAAGCGCAACGCTAATATAAAAAAAAAAAAAAAAGGATTTTTACTTTACTTTTATTAAAAATTCGTTTTTGTAAAAATACGTTTTAATTATTCAAAAATATAAAAAGAAAAACAAAAATATAAGTATTTTTAAGATTTTGTTAAATATTTAAGTTTTATAAGTTTCTTTATTTTTAGTTTAGTTTATAAAAATATAAGTTTTATTTTAATATCTTTTATTTATATAAAAATAGAAAACAGAAAATAAAAATAAAAAAATAAAGAAAAAACGCGTCGAATATTTAAATCTGTCAACTGAATTTCTGAACCCCGCGAGTCGCGGGGTTTGAAGCATTAAATACCGCAAGTCGCGGAGGGTGCCTGACACACGAACAGAAGCCCTAATTCAGCATTAATTACGGGTTTTAATTAATTATAATTATTATTTAACCCTAATTATTATTATTATTATTATTAGCTTTATTTTTACTTTTACTTTTTATTTAATTTATGTATTTAGTATTAATTAGTTTTATTAAATTGTAAAATTAGTAGTTTTATTAAATAAATAATATAAAAATAATATTTTTATAAAAATTGTACTTTTTACAACTTTTTGTATATTTTTATATTTTGTCCCTTTTTAATCGTTGTAGCGTAATATTTGTATTTTTAGCTCATAATTAATTTTAAACTTAGTTTTTGCCATAGTCATTTTTACTCCTATATTTTTAGGCTTTGCCGTAGAATTCCTTAAGTGCTTTTTCTTTAGACTAAGATTTAGGTGCTTTAGAATTTTGCGACGCCTTTTTAAGTTTTAGTTTCTTTTTAAGTTATTTCCATTTGGGATTTAGTTTTTCCTGTAAGCTTTAATATTTTTAGACGACTTTTACTATGTATCAATTATCATTCCAATTAGTAATTTCAATTTGCGATTATAATTTTAAGTTAGTTGTAGTAATAAGGTTAGGTTAGTCAAGTATTTTTAAGTTTTTATAAGTTTCTTTTATTTTTCCATCACCTTTTATTTTTCAACCATTTTTTCTTTTTCGACCTTTTTCGACGAACTCTTTGTCTTTCTTATTTCTCGCTATTCTAGTTTTAGGACATAGATTTTTATTCTACTTCTTATCTAAATTTCTTAAAATTACGAAAATTTATTTTAAGTGGTTAAATTGATAGACATCAAAATTTTCTGGTTCGTAGTAATAGTTGGATTTGTACGTGGACCGGGTTATTGGAGCCAAACAGTCCTCAATTATATTGAGACCAAACGAATCCTGCCCCTCTGCTGCATCTTTTGGCTATTCGAAACGTGGGCAAAATCAGAAAAGTCTATTGATTGGATAACTTATTATAATTTTTCTTTCTTTTTAAAAAACTAATAGGATATTCAGTGAATGCACCGAGCAAGACGTTCATCACCTTTTGTACGTTCACCACCTGTAACTAGATCAAGACATTTAGCAAATATAACCGCCGTTGATTTTTCTTTAGAATCATCATCCAGTCGACCAAGTACTTCAGTTCAAATTTCCGATAATCCATTTTTTGAACCCGACATCACAATTGAGAATCCGGAGAATATTCAGGAACGGTTCGTAGATCCTGAACCATTAAACTTTCCTCCGGAGCCACCAATCAATCAAACAGAGATTATTGAGGAACGAACCATTAAATCAGAATCATCTAGTGATACCGATTCAACAAATTCAATTATGGAGAATCTGGAACCTTTAAGTATGGAAGACCGAATGAGAGCTAAACGCACTGGCCAAGGTCACGCAATTACTCATCCAGACATTAATGCGCCAGATTATGAAATCAAAGGACAAATTCTACACATGGTGACTAATCAATGCCAATTTAGTGGTGCGCCGAAGGAAGATCCAAATGAACATCTACGTACCTTTAATAGGATCTGCACACTATTTAAAATCCGAGAAGTGGAGGATGAACAGATATATCTCATGTTATTTCCCTGGACTTTAAAGGGAGAAGCCAAAGATTGGTTGGAATCGTTACCTGAAGGGGCGATTGATACATGGGACGTTTTAATTGACAAATTTCTTAAACAATTCTTTCCTGCATCTAAAGCCGTAAGACTTCAAGCAGAAATTGTTACGTTCACACAGAAGCCAAATGAAACTCTATATGAGGCATGGACAAGATATGGAAAGTTGTTAAGAGGATGTCCGCAACATGGTTTAGACACCTGTCAAATAGTACAAATATTCTACCAAGGATGCGACATCACTACAAGAAAAGACATAGATATAGCAGCTGGTGGTTCTATTATGAAGAAAACCGAAACTGATGCTTACAAAATTATTGATAACACTGCTTCCCACTCGCATGAGTGGCACCAAGAAAAAGATATCATTAGATCATCTAAAGCAGCTAGAGCCGATTCTAGCCATGACTTAGATTCCATTTCCGCAAAGATAGATGCTGTGGAGAGACGAATGGAAAAGATGACTAAGGATATTCACTCAATACGAATTAGTTGTGAGCAGTGTGGAGGACCACATTTGACAAAAGATTGTCTCAGTATTGAATTAACAATGGAACAAAGAGAGAATATTTCATACATAAACCAAAGGCCTGGAAATAATTATCAGAATAATTATCAACCGCCAAGACCGATTTACAATCAAAACCAGAATTATAACCGAAATATTCCATACAACAACCAACAAGGTCCTAGCAATCAACAAGTATCCAATAATACTTACAATCAGCAAAGACCTAATTTTCAAAACAAACCACCACAACAAACCGATGATAAAAAGCCGAATTTAGAAGATATGATGACGAAGCTAGTTGAAACTCAAACACAGTTTTTCACATCTCAAAAACAAACTAATGAACAAAATGCTCAAGCATTTAGAAATCAACAAGCTTCTATTCAAAATCTGGAACAAGAAGTGAGTAACCTAGCAAGGTTAATAGGTGAAAGAAAATCGGGAAGTCTACCTAGTGATACAAATGCTAACCCCAGGAATGAAACAGCTAAAGCTATTACCACAAGAAGTGGTACAACACTTAAACCTCCTGAAATACCTGTAACTTCTGATAAAACCATTCCTACTCCGCAAGAATCACAACCTGATCAAGATAAGGAAAAAGAACCGGTAGTTGAAAAGGTTAATGAAGATAACACAGTTAAGGATAAACCTTATGTTAAACCATACCAACCACCACTTCCTTACCCGAGTAAAATGAGAAAAGAAAGACTTGAAGCCGAGCAATCCAAATTTTTGGATATGTTTAAACAGATAAATGTAAATCTTCCTTTCATTGATGTGATTTCAGGAATGCCTAGATATGCTAAATTCTTGAAAGATCTAATCACGAATAGAAAGAAAATGGAAGAACTCTCGGCTGTTACTATGAATGCTAATTGTTCAGCAGTGTTGTTGAATAAGATACCAGAAAAGCTATCTGATCCAGGAAGTTTCACAATTCCATGTTTTCTGGGTAGTCTTAGTTCAATAGAAGCATTGGCAGACTTAGGTGCTAGTATAAATCTAATGCCGTATTCACTATACGCTAAACTAGACCTTGGAGAATTGAAACCAACCAGAATAAGCATACAACTAGCCGATAGATCAATAAAATATCCTAGAGGGATAATGGAGAACATGCTAGTTAAAGTTGGTACTTTAGTATTTCCAGTAGATTTTGTTGTTTTGGACATGGAAGAAGATTCTCAAGTTCCTCTCATATTAGGAAGACCATTCTTAAACACGGCTAAAGCAATGATAGACGTGTTCGGTAAGAAACTAACCCTAAGTATAGAGGACGAGAGTGTTACCTTTTCAGTTGATAGAGCAATGCAACAACCACAATCTGCAGATGATACATGTTATTATATTCAAACTATAGATGCACATGCAGAATTATTAGAAGAATTTCCAGAATTACAAGGAACAGGAGAATGTTCTGTAGGAGAAGGAACTGAACCAATTGATGAAGCTGAAATGTTAGCTACACTTATGGATAATGGATATGAACCAACAACAGAAGAACTTCAAATGCTAAAAGAAGAAGACAGATATCGATATAAATCATCGATAGAAGAACCTCCGAAATTAGAGTTAAAGCCACTTCCAAACCATTTGGAATATGCTTATTTACATGGTGAATCTGAATTACCTGTAATAATATCGTCTTCTCTTACTGAAAATGAGAAATCACAACTCATTTCTGTGTTGAAAGCTCATAAACCAGCCATTGCATGGAAGATTCATGATATTAAAGGAATAAGTCCTTCGTATTGCACACATAAAATCCTTATGGAAGAAGGTCATAAAACGTATGTGCAACGCCAATGAAGACTAAATCCTAATATGCAAGATGTAGTTAAGAAAGAGATTATTAAACTGCTAGATGCAGGTTTGATATATCCAATTTCTGATAGTCCATGGGTAAGCCCAGTTCAATGCGTACCTAAGAAGGGTGGCATGACTGTCATTACAAATGAGAAAAATAAGCTTATTCCTACTAGGACTATAACAGGATGGCGTGTATGTATTGATTATAGAAAATTAAATGACGCCACCAGAAAAGATCACTTTCCCTTACCTTTCATAGATCAAATGTTGGAAAGATTAGCCGGAAATAGTTACTATTGTTTTCTAGATGGATTTTCCGGATATTTTCAAATTCCAATAGCACCCGAAGATCAAGAGAAAACCACATTCACGTGCCCTTATGGTACTTTTGCTTACAAACGCATGCCATTTGGACTTTGCAACGCCCCTGCAACCTTTCAAAGGTGCATGATGGCGATTTTTCACGACATGATAGAAGAATGCATGGAAGTATTCATGGATGACTTTTCAGTCTTCGGTGATACATTTAAATCATGTCTAGTTAATCTGGAACGAATGCTAATCAGATGCGAACAATCAAATCTAGTACTTAATTGGGAGAAATGCCATTTCATGGTTAAAGAAGGCATCGTTCTTGGACATAAAATTTCAAAAGAAGGAATTGAAGTGGATAGAGCTAAAGTAGATGTAATTGCTAAACTTCCACATCCCACCAATGTTAGAGGAGTTAGGAGTTTTCTAGGGCATGCCAGTTTTTACCGACGTTTCATAAAAGATTTTTCTAAAATTGCCACTCCTATGAATAAACTCCTAGAAAAGGATGCTCCATTCATCTTTTCGGATGAGTGTATCAAATATTTTAATATTCTTAAAGAAAAACTCACTAATGCGCCGATCATGATAACACCAAATTGGAATCTACCATTTGAACTAATGTGCGATGCAAGTGATTTTGCAATGGGAGCCGTTTTAGGACAAAGGATTGAAAAACGATTTCAACCTATATATTATGCTAGTAAGACATTACAAGGAGCACAAACGAACTATACAACTACTGAAAAATAACTCCTTGCTATTGTCTTTGCTTTTGACAAATTTCGATCATATCTCGTTCTAGCAAAAACGGTGGTCTATACCGACCATTCTGCTCTTAGATACCTATTTTCAAAACAAGATGCTAAACCAAGATTAATCCGTTGGATCTTACTCTTACAAGAGTTTGATATTGAAATCCGAGATAAAAAAGGAGCAGAAAATCTCGCCGCTGATCATCTTTCTCGTCTTGAAAATCCCGAATTAGAAGTTCTGAATGAATCAGCCATACAAGACAACTTTCCTGATGAATATCTATTGAAGATAGATTATAAAGAAATTCCATAGTTTGCAGACTATGCAAACTACTTAGTTTGTGGATTCCTTGAAAAAGGATTATCGTACCAAAGACGAAAGAAATTCTTCAGTGATATAAAACACTATTTCTGGGAAGATCCACATCTGTTTAAAAGTTGTCCCGATGGAATAATACGCCGATGTGTATTTGGAGATGAAGCTAGTAAAATTTTAAACCATTGTCACACAGGACCAACAGGAGGGCATTATGGGCCTCAACTAACAGCAAGAAAAGTTTATGAAGCTGGATTCTATTGGCCTACAATTTACAAAGACGCACACCTTCTTTGCAAATCCTGTGATGCATGTCAAAGGGCCGGAAAAATAAGTCAACGTGATGAAATGCCACAAAATGTCATCCAAGTATGTGAAGTATTTGACATTTGGGGTATTGACTTTATGGGTCCATTTCCAAAATCTCATAATAATCTATATATACTCGTAGCCATTGATTATGTATCTAAATGGGCGGAAGCACAAGCTCTCCCAACTAACGATGCACGAGTTGTAGTCAACTTTTTAAAACGTCTTTTTGCAAGGTTTGGAACACCGAAAGCTTTAATAAGTGATCGGGGTACTCATTTCTGTAATAATCAACTTGAGAAAGTTCTTAAAAGATATGGAGTAACTCATAAAATCTCCACCGCATATCATCCACAAATAAGTGGACAAGTTGAAAATACCAACCGAGCTTTAAAACGTATTCTAGAGAAAACCGTAGGATCAAATCCGAAGGAATGGTCCATTAAATTGGAGGATGCACTCTGGACTTTTAGAACAGCCTACAAAACTCCAATTGGAACCACACCTTTTAGACTTGTTTATGGAAAAGCATGTCATCTTTCAGTTGAAATTGAACACAAAGCATTTTGGGCTTTGAAATCATGTAATCTTGATTTACATGAAGCTGGACGTCTACGATTAAGTCAACTAAACGAATTAGAAGAATTAAGACATGAAGCATACGAAAATTCGTTAATCTATAAAGAAAGAACGAAGAAATGGCATGATAAAAGAATCAGAAGTTTAAAAGAATTTAAAGAAGGAGACAGAGTTCTTCGTTTCAATTCACGATTCAAGCTATTTCCTGGAAAATTGAAATCAAGATGGTCTGGACCATTCATAGTCAAAAGAGTTTTCCCATACGGAACGATAGAATTAATAAATTCAAATGGGATTGAATTTAAAGTTAATGGTCACAGAGTTAAACACTACATAGATAGTCCGATGGAATTCGACAATGAAGTTAATCATAATTTCGATACCACAGCTAACTAAGTGTGGGGAGAATCAAGTCTTTAAAGGATAATATGTATTTCTGTTAGAGTTAGATTGTCTGTTTTCATGTAGTTCTCGAAAATGGAACCCGAATGGTCTTTCCCTAGCAGACCCTAAAGAACTAGTCTTCTCCCCCCATTCTGAATTTTTATTTTTTTTAGGAAATGAAGACTGCCTGTGAACTAAACCATGGTCTAATGCTACACGCTTTGATCACTAAACGTAATAATGACATACTCCCGAGTGAATTAGTATCAGTAATCAGAGAAAGAATGGACGGAGTTAGAAAAGAATCCAGATGTGAAGATAATAAGTTACAATTTGGTAAAGGAAAATCAAAATCCGCAGCGAAAAGAAGAGCACGACACCTAGAAAGATGTCACAAATGCGGAAAATGGTCACATGGAGGTAAATGTTCAAATAATCAAACCTATTCAAATACCGAATTTGTTACTTTATGCAGAGACGGACCGTTCATATGTTTAGAAGAAAAGATACTGAATCTCGAGGATACGCCTATGTAGCCATGGAAAATCAATTAAACCGACTATCTTATGAATGGGATAGATCATATAACTAAGAAATATATTTCACAGGTATGTCTGTACAGTTTTTATTTTTATTTTTATTTTTAACCTTTTGATAATAAACGCTAATTTGTTCGCTAAAAAGTATTAAATTGGTATTAAATAAAATTAGGTTTGGCGACCGAAATTATTGATATCATTCAAAAATTTATTACATCACTGCGAAATTTAACGTTTATTCTTAAGGTATAAATATCTTTAAACAATCAACCCAAAATATTTTAAAAATTCGACATGAGTTAAATTAGGTCTTGGAACCGAAATTACTTTACCGAAAAGAGGGGCGCATATTTTTGATAATATTTGATTGATTAAAGTGGGATAAAAAGACAAAAAGATTTTTAATTTTATTTTTACCATATTTTAAAAATTAATATTTAAATCTTAAATTAATATTGTAAACTTTGTAAAAACAATATATTTAAAATTGTAAATATTTGAAAAATTAATATAAGTTTGGTATGAATTTATAATATGAATTTTTAAATTAAAGTTGGTGTGAATTTTTAATTTTTAAAATATGAATTTTTAATTTTATGCATTTCAAATTTTAAGTTTGGTGTGAATTGTTAATTTTTAATATTAATTTTGAATTTTATATTTAAGTTGTGTGAATTTAAAAACAAAAATTTACTTTATCTCATTTAAGTTAAGAATATGATTTTTAAAATTCGTCGTAAGTTGAAGACTAGGTCTTTGAACCGAAATTGCTTTACCCAAGGGAGGGACGAGAACTTTTATTATCATTATTTTTAATCTTTTTGATTTAAAGTATGCCAAAAACATTGAAAAAACCCAAAAATCTTAGCTTTTAAAACAATCGCTACAAAAAGACAAATTTTAAAATTTTGTCGAGGGACGGACTAGGACATCGATCCGAAACGACCTCGTCCTAAATAACAAGGGAAACAAAATTTTAAAATTAATTACTTAATTGTTTTAATAAGTTAATGATTATAAAAAAAATAAAAAATAATAAAAAATACCAAACTCCGCGAGTCGCGGAGTTTGGAGGGTAAATCCCCGCGACTCGCGGGAGGACCGGATTACAGAAAAAAAAAATAAGAGCTGCAACAGCTCAGTTTCACACTCCACACCCAAAAATACTGCGAACATAACCCCGAAAATACACGAAAAACACCCCCAAAAATCCCAATTTTTAACCGTTAATCACCAAATTTTTTGCTAAAATCATGTTGAGAAGGATGCTATCTAAGAATTACTCAAGAAAAACGGTAAATTTCTACACCTAAACACCATTTAATTCGAAATTTGATGTTCTTGAGCTATTTTTTCCCCAATTTGATTTTGATGCTTTTTAGTGTAATTAGATTTAAATTGTTTATGTATTATGCTTGTATAACCTAGATTGATGCTGTTTAACATGATTAGAAGCCTTAAACTTCAAATTTTGAGTAATCTAGGGTTTGTGTTCTTGAGCAAATTTGGGGCTTTTTGATATAAACAGGTTATGGCCGATTTTTGTCATGAATTGTTGCTAAATTGAGTAGTGTAACATGTCTAGGTAGTTAAATGATCCAAACTTTGGGCCTAAACATGATTTTGAGAATTAAAGTGGACTTTTTCAAGTCTAAAATTCATGAACTTGATTTTTGAAAGATAATGTCATTTGAGACTTGTTTGATTGTTAGTAATGATTATTTTGACATGTTATTTGAGTTGAATGCTTATGAACTTGGCGAAAATTTTCGTATATGCTTATTTGAAAAAGTGTAGATTTGATGAAAATATGAAAATGAGCTTAAGTTTGATATAAATTGATAATGTCATTGTAATTATTTTGATTGATGATTTTGCTGACACTAATGCATATTTGGATGCACAAAAATTGTGTTTGATGTGTTTTGCAGAATGAAAGGGGTGAATCTTCATCCCAAGCCCGCAATGCTCCTGCTGAGAATTTGGAACAACAGGAGGTGGATAACTACTACAAGCAGGATGTACCTCATCCAGTCATGACCTTTTCCGATATGCATTTGGAAGAGTTGCACCCGAACCTGAGATTTGACAGACTTTGGATAGATTATCCAAAATATCAAAGGGGTTTGCATACTCTTCATTCTAAGGTTGTTGAGGTACCAAGGGTCATAGAATGGGGACCCTTAGAAGCTGTAGAATTGGCCGGGCCAATTAGGGAATTACTTGTACAGAGGTATGGTAATTCTTCTTTTAATGACTGTATATGTTTATTCACCATACGTAGACCTGTATATAAAGTATGGTGTGAAGAATTGTTATGTAGTATAGAGTTGAATGATCGGGTAGCTAGTTTAACCGATCGTTCTTTTATTAGATTTTTGTTAGGCGGTTCGATGCGCCACATGTCTTTACTGGACATGGCTCAGGCTTTACGTATATATACGCCTGAGGAGTTAGCGTCTGCCGATTGTAGAGGATTGATACTAAACGGTAGAAAGATAGATGAGAATTTTGATACACACGGTGTGTGGAGTCAAATGACAAGCCATCACCGTTTCAAAGGGGGAAATTACTCTTATTTGGATATAGATAGAGCCGAATTAAGAGTGATACATAGGTTTTTAGCTAATTCGATTACACAAAGGGGTAAGAACAAAGAAAAAGTAAATGAACAGGATTTGTTTTACCATATGTGTATTCGAGACCCACAAAGCGCTGTAAGTATACCATATTGTGTGGGTTATTATTTATCAGCTATGGTTCGGGGGATGCGACCACATAGCATAATAGGAGGTGGTATTTTTATTACTTTGATTGGTGAATATCTCGGTGTGGATATAAGTCGGGGGGGATTATTACTAGAAGAGCCGGAACCCCGCGATACTATAGGTTTAAATGTATACCATGGTGCGAAAGTTTTGAAGAGGCGGAATAATGCCGCAGTACGATACCATGGTAGACATCCACAGGTGGAGAGAAACCAGCAGCAAGGTAATGTAGGAGGGGGGAATGAGATGCAAGAAATGCATAGGTTTATAGCTTCTCAGGAATACGAAAATGCTAGACAGAGAGCATTTGAAGATTGGCAAGTTCATCAGAACCAGATCATAGCTCATTGCCAACATATAGGTAGAAACTATATTCCTACACCGAAACCCATCTTCCCTCCTTGGTCTATAGAGATGCAGCCACCATATCCTACGTATGACCCTGCCGAAGCATTCTATAGCACTTATGGTTATGCCTGGAACCCCTATTGGTACCAATATCATCCTTAGTTTACTTATTATTTTTTTTTATTTTGTAATTTGTAATTATTGATACATTTAATACTTTTGTTAATATTGTAATCATTTTTATAATTATCTACCTTTTATTCTTAGATTTTAATAATTTTTTGAATGTGGGGTAATATACCAAACTTCAAAAATATGTATATATGTTTGCAGTTTATCTTATGTACACAACAGGGTAAAACAACGCATTTTCAAAGACTGGCATTAAGTTCAGCAAAAGCAACTAATTTTAACGACAAGATGCAAAATATATGTGAAATAACAACAAGACGGAATGAACAAATGATGTGCACCATTTATCATTCAGCAAACAAACGCCAATATATTTGGAAACTTTGGTAAAATTTAATCATTTTCACACTAATCACCCTCAATAATTTAAATTGTTACTGATTTCTTGCAAATGAGGGCATTGCAAGATCTTAAGTGTGGGAAGGGGTTAAATTCTTTCGGATTTTAAAATTTTTTACTTTATACACTTGGTTACCATTAAAAATACTAGTAAAGCAGTAGTTGTATTAGAATCTAGTGCTCTCCGATAACAAGGAACAGCCCTAGTCTTATATACTGACTACCCACTTCTAGTAAAATTTTTCAAAATTTTCAATTAAATGAATTCAAAATCATGTTTATACATATTTATGAACGATAAAACTAGGTTTTAACACAGAAATTATTGTTACCTCGGAAAGGACATAAATTAAGAAACAAACTAAAATGTTAAAATTCATTTAAAATGGAATAGAGGACGATAAAAAGGAAAATAAAAGCCAAGTGTGGGAAAATTTACCAAGTTATTTTAAACATATGTCACATATATCTGTAACAAATAACTGAAAATACTTTTGCTTTGAACTAAACTAAACTGTTTTACCCGATGAAAGAAAAGATGGATCTACACGATGAATCAATTCCATCATTAAAAGGAAGTAAAGTCTTCCGAAAAAGACACGCGCTTCTTGATTTAGGTCATGAAGTTGTCGTTCAGACCAGCTGTAGGTTGACGAAAAATCTAGAAAAGTCATCACTAAAATCAGCAGGAAATCCACGGACCTCAGCATTAAACAGGGTCGCCAAGTGGTCAGATTTATCCTAACCATGAGAAGGATTTATCTCGTACAATGGGGGGGCACCGTGCAAATTAGCTTGATAAGACTAATGAATCAGATCCCCAGAAAGGATAATCTCCTTAAAGATTAAAAATCAGCTTTTAAGACTGATATTACTCAATCCTAGAGATTGACCTTAAAGATTGAGAATTCAAACTCATGGAATTCAATGATATCTAAACTCGAGCTTGAACGAGAAAATATTTTGATCAAAATTATAAACCGATTTGTTTTCTGAAAACCCTATTTTCAATGCGTTCATTACCATTGAACGTAAAAACCTAGGAATTCACCTGGAATTCATTAGGTCACCTGAACCAAATCGGGTGTCAACCGTAAGAACGGTGGTTGCATAGTGGTCAAAGACAGGACCTTGTGCCAGACCGAAAAATTATAAGGGTGAGCTTTACTATTGCTCCTACCAA
Organism: Rutidosis leptorrhynchoides; assembly: GCF_046630445.1. NCBI lineage: Eukaryota > Viridiplantae > Streptophyta > Magnoliopsida > Asterales > Asteraceae > Rutidosis > Rutidosis leptorrhynchoides. The sequence continues at coordinate 42,281,395 of NC_092340.1, forward strand.
GGATAGTAATTGCGTCCGACACGTTATAGACCATAATCAAAAGCATGTCACGGGACATTGCCTTAACAGTTGCTTGTTCAACGCTTTCCTTTACAACCGGACGGTAGTTTGCCGAAAGGTAATATACGGAACAAGTAAACTGGACGTGTTGCTTTCCTAATACAAGGTTAGCAAGTGGGTGACACAAAACCATAAGTTTTGATCTAAAATTTTCAAATCTAAAACCCACCAAACCCACAAAAATATTTTGCAAACACCGGTAAAGGGTTATCCCGGAAAACTTATCTAGGGTAAAAACTAGATTTAATTTTCAAAAGATCAAATGTTTTCATAAAGATCCAATTTCCTTAATGGATCTAAATTTTTATAGTCATGTGGGACTGTAAACCATATCGTTACTACCATTGTTTATACCGCCGTATAGAAATCACTGATGTACAAAGTGTGAAGAATAAAGAAGTGATTCTAGTATTTCAAGACAATATTGCTTGAGGACAAGCAACGCTCAAGTGTGGGAATATTTGATAATGCTAAAAACGAACATATATTTCATAGCATTATTCCTCAAGAAAGACAAGCTTTTAGTTGCAATTGTTCTATTTACAAGTGATATTCGTTTAAATAATAAAAGGTGAAGACAAAAGACAGATTCGACGAATTGAAGACGCAAACGACCAAAAAGCTCAAAAGTACAAAAGACAATCAAAAAGGTTCCAATTATTGATAAGAAACGTCTCGAAATTACAAGAGTACAAGATTCAAAACGCAAAGTACAAGATATTAAATTGTACGCAAGGACGTTCGAAAATCCGGAACCGGGACCAGAGTCAACTCTTAACGCTCGACGCAACGGACTAAAAATTACAAGTTAACTATGTATATAAATATAATATAATATATAATTAATTATATTAATTATATATATATTATATATATAAATAAAAACCGTCGGCAGAGAAAGACTCCAAGGACTGAGCTGTAAATTCATTCTCCGCGACTCGCGGAGTTTGAAGAGGATATCACCGCGAGTCGCGGAGCCCCAAAATTAAAAACTGCCTATAAAGCCAACCGAATTCTGATCACATTCATCATCTTTTTCTTCCTCATTCATACGTAAAATTTATATTTATATTTACAATTTATATTTTAATTTTAATTATAATTCTAATAATAAGGGTATGTTAGCGAATATTGTAAAGGTGTAAGTCGAAATTCTGTCCGTGTAACGCTACGCTATTTTTAAATCATTGTAAGTTATGTTCAACCTTTTTATATTGATGTCTCGTAGCTAAGTTATTATTATGCTTATTTAAAACGAAGTAATCATGATGTTGGGCTAATTACTAAAATTGGGTAATTGGGCTTTGTACCATAATTGGGGTTTGGACAAAAGAATGACACTTGTGGAAATTAGACTATGGGCTATTAATGGGCTTTATATTTGTTTAACTAAATGAAAGTTTGTTAATGTTAATATAAAGATTTACAATTGGGCGTCCCTATAAATTACCATATACACTCAATCGGACACGATGGGCGGGGTATTTATATGTACGAATAATCGTTCATTTAACCGGACACGGGAATGGATTAATAGCCACTAGAATAATTAAAACAGGGGTGAAATTACATTCAAGGGTAATTGGTGTAATTGCTAACAAAGTAGTAAAACCTTGGTTTACACGCAGTCGATAACCTGGTGTATTCATTAAACAAAGTATTAAAACCTTGTTACAATTCGAATCCCCAATTAGTTGGAATATTTAACTTCGGGTATAATAATAATTTGACGAGGACACTCGCACTTTATATTTATGACTGATGGACTGTTATGGACAAAAACCAGACGGACATATTAAATAATCCAGGACAAAGGACAATTAACCCATGGGCATAAAACTAAAATCAACACGTCAAACATCATGATTACGGAAGTTTAAATAAGCATAATTCTTTTATTTCATATTTAATTTCCTTTATTTTATATTTAATTGCACTTTAATTATCGCACTTTTATTTATTGTTATTTAATCGCACTTTTAATTATCGTACTTTTTAATTATCGCAATTTTATTTTATCGCACTTTTATTATTCGCAATTTCATTATCGTTATTTACTTAACGCTTTAAATTAAGTCTTTTATTTATTTAATATTTTACATTAGGTTTTAACTGCGACTAAAGTCTTAAAATCGACAAACAAGTCATTAAACGGTAAAAACCTCCCTTTATAATAATAATATTACTTATATATATATTTGTATTTTTATAAAAGTAAACTAATATAGCGTTGAGCTTTGTTTAAAGATTTCCCTGTGGAACGAACCGGACTTACTAAAAACTACACTACTGTACGATTAGGTACACTGCCTATAAGTGTTGTAGCAAGGTTTAAGTATATCCATTCTATAAATAAATAAATATCTTGTGTAAAATTGTATCATATTTAATAGTTTTTCCTAGTAAATTATAAACTATTTTGTATACCCCTCGCTTTGACATCAGTAAGGCTCGCCGAAAACCGACACCTGGGGCTCAAGATACGACCCGATGAACTTTTGATTTAAAACTTGTGATTAATTATTAAACTTATGATATAAATAATGAATTTCATTATCATTTAATTACTTATGATATAAAAAGTAATTATTATAATTTAAGACTTATGATATATATTTATTATATCATTTAAATATTACTTATGATTTAATTAACGTTTTAATTAAACTTATGATTAATAATACTTTTATTATTAATGGAAAATACTTATGATAAGTATTAAACTTATATTATAAGATTATTATTATAAGACTTATAATAAAGATTAATTAATTATTTAATTATTATAAGGCTTAGTTATTATTTAATTATAATTTAATTATTAAATACTTATGATTTAATAATTATAATTAGAAACTTATTATATGATTAATAATTCATTATTAATTAATAATACTTATGATATGATTTAAAATTTATTATTAATTAACAATACTTATATTATGACTAATATTTAATTAATTAATTAAATACTTATGTTATATTAATTATATCATTTAAACTTATATTAACTTTAATAATTCATTTTAATTTAATTAAACTTATGTTATGACATAATTAGACATATTTAACTTTAATAAACATTATAACTTACATTATTATTACAACTTACACTTTTAAAATTAACGTTGACTATGTTTGACCAAGGTTGACTTTCGAGTTGACTTTCGGTTGACTTTGACTTTTAGTTGACTTTCGTTGACTTTCTAAATAAGGAAACTTTCCTAACTTAAAACTTTCTAAAAATAGAAACTTTCTAAATTTGGAAACTTTTAAAAAATAGAAACTTTTCAAAAATTGAAACTTTCCTAAAATAGAAACTTTCCAAAAATAGAAACTTTCCAAAAATAGAAACTTTCTAAAAATAGAAAGTGTGTGTCCGTACGCTGTTCCGATCAAACCGATGCATGTTGAGTATTGTTCTATGACTACTTGCAACATGTACAATAGCTATCATACTAAGACTTGACCTAAGTTAGTTATTTATATCGACCTTCTTTATTTATAGGTCGGCGTTGTGATCATTCCTGATCACTTTACTTCATTTGCTGTTAGCATATTTGTGTGGTTACTTCGTTTGCTATTAAGGTGAGTTATAGTCCCCTTTTTCTATTTAAATCTTTTGAGATGAGAATACATGCAATTTATTTTATATTTTGGACTCAAGTGGAAGTTGGTTTAAATTATTCATTATGGGTTGAACAAAAATATTCCCTAGTCTGGTAACTGTAATCACTGGTTTCTACTGGTGAACGCGAATCCTACGGATAGATCTATTGGGTTTGACAACCCCATTTCGAGCTAGTCGCGCTAGCAATTTATAATCGAAATGTTTAGTACTTCGTATTTAGTTGAAGATACACTTGTTCGGTGTATATTATTTATTGTATTTGACAAGGGTAAATAAATGGTTAAGTGGTTACCAGGTGGCTCACGGAAAATGGAATAATGTTTTTATATGTTTTCTAGCATATAATTTTGGGGTCCAAAAAGGAGTTTTTATGTTTTCAAACATAAATTTTTACGGTTTAAATTAAATATTGTTTGCAATATTAAACCTATAATTCACTCAACATTTTTGTTGACATTTACTCGCATGTTTTATTCTCAGGTTCATGATTGATTGCTTCCGCGGTGCTTAGAGAGTCTGCATATTTATGATGGCAGCTTTTGTTAAACAATAACTTGCATTCTCTTTTGATACATTTAATAGTGGATGCTGTTGACTTTGTTTTGGTCAACTTTTGGTTAAGTAATAATGTATGGTTTTTCTAAACTTACATATTTTGATAGGTTTCCTTTATAGGAAATCATTTTTAAATAAAGAATGCAAGGTTATTTATTAAATTCATATAGAGTTATGATCAAGCTGTGGGACCAAGATAACGATGGTCGTCAAGTGTACTTTGACGGGTCGTTAAAGTTGGTATCAGAGCTGGCTTGAACACGTCCAATGAGGCGTGTTAGCCGTAGAGGGGGTTCTTACAGTGTAACCTGTGACGAAGCATTGGCTCTTACTCCTCACAGTCCCTGTTGGGGTTGGCTTGGCGGAAACGTGGGCCGTAAAACCAGTGTCTGAGGTACACTCAGTGGTCACCATGTTCTCAGGAAAGGCACTGAGTGGGATTTTTGTCCTCAACTGAAGTTAAAGTTGGTATCAGAGCTGGCTTGAACACGTCCAATGAGGCGTGTTAGCCGTAGAGGGGGTTCTCACAGTGTAACCTATGACGAAGCATTGGCTCTTACTCCTCGCGGTCCCTGTTGGGGTTGGCTTGGCGGAAACGTGGGCCGTAAATGAAAGGACCGGTCCTAATCCTCCCGGACGAAGTCTTCAATAGTTGGTCCCATTGCGATGATCGACTCCAAATAATGTCCTTAAAATGAGCAAATGCACAGCGGAAGACTTAATTCGTACCTAAGAATAACATGCTTTAAAATGTCAACATAAAGTTGGTGAGATATATAGGTTTGATGCTAGCAGCGTTATAACTATGGACCACAAGATTTCATACATTTAAACATAATACACTCGCAAGTGTATGAAAGACATTCTAAGTTTTTTGAGCACCTGGTAACCAAACTTTACAAGTATTAAAACAGCACATATTCCCTTTATATATAATCGCACTACACCGTACCAAGTGTAGCCACCTAAACGAAGTACTGTGCAACCGTTGAATACTGGTCGTCCAGTCCGGTTGGGGATGTCAGCCCGATAGATCTATCAACAGGATTCGCGTTTACACTGGCCCATGTAATTAATAGTTACCAAGTTATAGGGAGATATGCAGTGGTACAACTCAACGTAGAACGTAATTTTTGTCACTTGTGTCAATAACGTAAATCATTTATAAAAGTAGCGCATGTATTCTCAGCCCAAAAATATTTAGAGTTTAAAAGGGGACTATATACTCACCATATTGTATTTTGTAGTAAAAATACATATAACACCATTGATCAATTATAAGGTTGGCCTCGGATTCACGAACCTATATCATTTGTATATTTATTAATATACATAATTGTAATCGAGTAAGTTTCTATATATTTAATCTATTAATTATATCATTTTTATGTTAAAAATCTATATATGTCTCGTATATTCTTTTTGAATATGAAAATATTGATTTTTGTTATATTATACGTAACGAATATATTTGTATACATATCATTTGTTTAAAACTAATGATTATAATGATATTAAAATTATATTAACATTGGTAGTAATGATAATAATAATAATTAAAATCATGATAATAATAATGATAATTTTATTATAAATCATAGTAATGATATTAATAACAATATTAATTAAATTATAATACTTAAAGTTGATAATAGTTAGTAATAACAATATTAATAATAATTATAATTACTAAAATGTTAATATTAATAATAAATGGTAAATGATAATAATAATAATTATAAGTTTAATAATAATAATAACAATAATAAAATTAAAATTTTGGTGTAGTAACTACCTTCAAATGCCCATTTTAAAAAAAAACTGTCCATGCCTGGACTCGAACCCGTGACCACTAGCTAACCCGCAAGCACTCAAGACCACTCGACCATTTCAGTTTTCCTGATATAAACGTATCCTAATATAATTAACCCATTTGCTTCTGTTTTCCTTTTCTTCTTCATCTCTATAAAAACCCACTCGCTCAGAGACCAATCCTAACAGTGAATATCGTTTTGATTTGGTTTTAGGAGTTGAAATGAAATAGATACAAAAAGGTTGGGAAAGTTTAATTAATCAGAACATAAAAAAAAATAATTTGTTGTCTGTTATTGCGAAAAGAAAGAAGAGAAAAAAAAAATGAATTGATGATTGAAGGATTTTTTTTTTTGAATTGATTCTTTCATGAAACTAGATCCTAATCCCTCTAATAACATTCTTCAATGAGCCTCATCAGCCTAAATGACATATATTGTGCGAATTCGATTGAATACCAACCAGTTGACTTTTTTGAATGAAACTTTGACCTCAAAATTCGTCCCCGTTTCATTGAACTAGAATATGAGATTGTACACACACCTTCACGACATGTTTTAGAACAGTTCTGCATTTTTACTTTTCTTCAAATCATTTCGAATCAGTTCAAAGTTTAAATGAGTCAAAGATGAACACGAGGGTCAAAATTAATCGAATTCTTTGAGATATGTTTCTATAAAGAAGTAGTAATGATTCACGAAGGTTAGAAATCATAAAGTGAACGAATTACAGTAAGTAATTCGTATTGAGAAGCTTTAGAAACGGATTTGTGATTTGTGGGTCATTCGAATGAATGAAGGTTGCGAACAGAGCTATTTCAGTTCTCTTCCAATTTTACTTCTGCGATTACAGTAGGTCTAAATAGATAACAAGTGTTTGATTATTGTTGGCATTATTCGAATAATTGGGGAGATAGACCAGAGATTTAAACGATTGTTTTATAGCAAGGAAAGGAATCATTAGTACAAAAAGGAAGAAAAAAATGAATAAAGTTGAAAGGGATATTTTTGTTTTTTTTTAACAGATCCATGAATGTATCTGTATATCTCTATATCTGTATCGGTATATATATATATATATATATTTACTTTTTATTTATAAAACTTAATTATATTATCAATAATCAAAATTTCTAATAATAATAATAATACTATTATTAATAATAATAATAATATAAGTAATAATAATATAATGATCACATAACAAATATTTTAATAATAATAAATAAAATACTAATTTCTAATAATAATAATAATAATACTATTAATAATAATAATAATAATAATAATAATATAAGTAATAATAATATAATGATCACATAACAAAGATTTTAATAATAATAAATAAAATACTAATAATTCTTTTAATAATATTAGTTATGTTAATTATTATTAATGATAATAATAATAATAGTCATAATATAACAATTTATACATAACAAATTTTATATTTATCTCCCATTAGAACTAATAATATTAATTATACTAACATTGATATTAATAATAATAATAATAAAAGTATTAATAACATTACTATAACAACTATATTTTCAATTTTCATTTAATGTATACATATTATTAATTATGTATAATTTATTAATTATATATATAATATGTAATAGTGAAACTTTTTATATATATTCCTATATATCTATCAGAATATTTAAAAAAAATCTCCTTATTACCTTGTATATTATTTTACATGTTTAATTCTAATGATTAAATTATATTTTATTATTTCAATTTATTATATATATACTTTTGTTTATATATATTTATATACATATATACATTTATTTACAATCAACTGTTCGTGAATCGTCAGGCTTGGTCAAAGGGTAACTGATTACATAAATATAGATTTCAAACTTTCTAGACTCAACATTATAGATTTTCCCTATCGTGTCGGAAACATATAAAGATTAAGGTTTAAATTTGGTCAGAAATTTCCGGGTCATTACAGTACCTACCCGTTAAAGAAATTTCGTCCCCGAAATTTGATAGAGGTTGTCATGGATAACAATGAGAATGTTTTCATGACGATTATGAGGTAATAATGGAGTTTTATCATTATTGAGAGATATAGATAAAACGATTCGATCATGTGAAACGTACGAGTGAAGCTATCACAAAAGAATGAAATGAGTAAATATATATTCGTTTTAACTGATGACGTAGTTACCATTGATTTTCGGAATTCATGGAATTTAAAGAAAAACCTACGTAATAAGATTTGGTTCTTCTGCGATCAGGATCTTCTTTGTTTTAATGTGGCAATCTGTTTCGATTTCTCTGTCGGATATTTCACTATAAATTCACTCCCTTCTTTCCTATATCTTTCATATCTCACATCTTCTATTCTTTCTCCCTTAATTCATACTTTAAAGTATTAATCAATATGCTCCATCCCATTCTGATCCTTGTTATACTTCTATCTTTCATATCTTTCATTTTTCTCTTTCATCTTCCGCCAGAAGAATCTATTTACTTCTACTATACTCTTATGTTCATAGTGTTTCTAGTTCTCCCGTGTCTCTATACTGTTATCTGTATCGATATACACGGTTTGTAATTTTTGGGGGGTTGTTGAATTTTATATCTTCCCTTCGTTTCTTCTTCCCGTCCTCGAGTCAAGCGAGCAATGATCCGGAATTCGTAAATATGAAATTCGGAATGAACATAGTTAATGTTCTAAGATAGAAATGGTAATGGCACAATTTCGATTTGTCAAATTACTAGATTATCCTGGAAATGATAGAACTATCAAGATAATATGTTCCTAATATGTTTGAAGATTGGGTAGAATGTAAGAGTCATGTAACATGGCACATGATGATGGTACTGTGAATCATCACATTCCATTAGAAACTCAACATGACTTACTGTAATATAATGACGTTGATCAAGTGTCATTATATTATACTAATTCATGCATCAGTTCCCAACACTACTTCAAAACATTCATATTTTAAACTCGTAGGTTTCAGAATTTGGGAACTAAAACAGTTTCTTTTATGTCGTAACACAGATATTACGGAGAGATACATGATCTCAGATAAGAATAGTTGTGAAAATATCTTCAGAAATATTGAGGATATTTATAATGAAAGGCACGATGATATCTTAGATTTTCTATCATCAATGAATAACGAGGAAGATTTGTCTGTGAAGGTTTAGAATGAGGAGTATGGTGTTTGTTGACGATTTCATCAAACACTGAATCATTTGGATCCTTTGAAATCAAACTTATTCTTTGTGATTTGTTCACGGCCTTCATAGTTTCGCATAATCCACTGTTCGGTGCTAAATTTTCTATTGGGTGTTCCTAACACTTCCTTCTTTATTACCAACTTTTAACCATTAAGATCATCTACAACCTGCTGCTTCATCAGCATTTTCAAAGTTAACGGTTCTAGGTCATCGGGTATCAAACCGAGGTGGTTTTAGGAGAATTGTGTTTTTAGATGATTAAACGCTGATGGTAATGTGGTGGAATATAAAAGGTTCTCCGGTAACGATGAGGAAAGCTAATCGTATATATCAAAGTTATAATAAGATTGATTCGAACGAAAAGTCGAAGTTGCTCTGTTGGAGCTGTGACAAAATTGTCCATTTTGAAAAAGAATCGTAAGGTTGTTTTTACTATAAATGATAAAGAATTCGACGCGGTACGTGTTAAACTATGACTTTGGATTCGAGAGTTTTTCAGATGAATAAATCTTTTCTTCCGTAGATGAAGTGCGGCTGGTTCATCCTCCCGATCAAAGTGTTTTCAAAAATCATGAAAGATTTGAACGCGGATGGTAACCGTCAAGGTACAAATGAGGTTTAAGATGAAATCAAGTGGCAAGCTTGAAGTATTGTTTAGTTTCATATGTTATAATCGATATTTTAATTCATTTTAATTGTCCCAAGTTAGCAGTCCAAGAGTCCAATAGTCCAATTGTCCAATAAATTCATATATAATTTAATATATAATATTCAAATTAATTAATACATATCGTGACCCGTGTACCGGTCTCAGTATTGATCACAACTTAAACCATATATATATTTTGGAATCAACTACAACCATGTATAGCCAACCCCCACCTTCACATATAGAGTGTCTATGGTTGTTCCGAAATATATATATAGATGGGTCGATATGATAGGTCGAAACCTTGTATACGTGTCCCGTTATTTAAAGTACGTAAAATAAATAAATATATATCATGACCCGTGTACAACGTATTGTCTCAGAATTAATCCGACGTATTGTGTACATGCGTCCCGATTTAAAGTGCGTAAAAGTAAATAACAGAAATTAAATGACGATAAATTAAATTGCGATAAATAAATTGTAATACGAAATTAACAGTTAGCTGGGAACAGTTAGCTATGAACAGTTAGCGTGGAATCTTAACAATATTTTAATTAGTTAATCCGTTTGTTTCTAACAAATTTTATTTTGTCCAATGTTTTCTTCATTATGCCACTTGTTGGATTCTGATAGGTCAAAATCCAAATATGAAATTTGAATGGAAATGGTTGTTCTGGGGTGAACGGATACGTATATTGGTAGTTGTAAGTAGGATAGTAAATGACCGTTGAATCAGATTCAAAGAATGTACAGTGTAACTTATTAATGTGAAATCTAAATATTCCTCGGGTACTACCTACCCGTTAAAATATTTTCATCATTAATAGTTTGTACGAAAGAATTTTTAATTACAATCTTTATGAAAATATACTTGCATATATATTTTCTTCAGATGTAATTATGAATTTAATGAGTCAATAGGATATTAAACTCATTTGATTTATCGTTAACACTAGATCACATAATCTCTAAAACTTTAGAAATTACATAATCGCCATGACGAGCGAAGATGAATGAGGTAGAACGATACGTAAAGCGGAGATAATCTATGTAGAACGATATGTAGAACAAGGATCATACTCAAAGTAAAGAATGAGATATTGAGGCACGTGGTGCGGATGTGATTGTTGGTGGTGGTAATGATACGGTTGGTGTTGCTGATGGTGATGCCGTTGATGCTGGTGATGATGCTGGCACCGTAGATCGCGATGTTGACGTTACTGGCGGTACTGGTTATGCTGCCGATGCTGCTGCTGGTGTTTGTAACTTTCGCACCATGTTCTCCAAAGTCGTCACGCGAGCGCGAAGTTCGTTAACTTATGCTAGTACATCGGGATGATTGGCGGTCGGAGTGAGCGAATGAACAAGATTCGAGATATGGGATAGTATATAGTCGTGACGAGATACACTAGAAATGAGAGAGAAAATGGTGTTTCGAATAGGTTCGCCGGTAAGTGCTTCAGGTTCATCGCCAAGTGAGCAATTTGGTGAATGGAAGGGATCTTCGATGTGAAATGATTTTCGGATATCAGATGATATTCTAGCTATATAGAATATCTATATATATAATACTAAAGATTTTGTAGACTACAGAGGAATTTACGGCATATGTCAGGCAAGTCTACGGATGCGCCAAGATATGAATTATTAGATGCGCTAAGATATGAATTTTTGTCTATACACTATCGATGCACTAAATGCAGTAAGACGTGTCTAGACTTATGAATGATAAGCAGGCAATTCCTTAGGGATGATAAGCAGATGATTTCCGACTAGATGTGATAAGCAAAACTTTTTGACATGTAGACACGGTCAAAGTCCAGACTCACTAATGTATTCTAACAACTACTTGTTAGACACACTAATGTAAGGCCTGGTTCGCTAAGACCACCTCTCTGATACCAACTGAAAGTTGGGGACGCATCCCACTCAGTGCCTTCTCAGCTAACCGCCTGTGACCACTGAGCGTACCTCAGACACTGATTTTACGGCCCGCCTCTCGGCAACGTACAGCCAACCCTAATAGGGACCGCGAGGAGTAAGAGCCAATGCTTCGTTACAGGTAACACTGTGAGAACCCCCTCTACGATTAACCCGCTCATAAACGGAATTAAACCAGCTCTGATACCAACTGAAAGGACCGGTCCTAATCCTCCCGAACGAAGTCTTCAACAGTTGGTCCCATTGCGATGATCGACTCCAAATAATGTCCTTAAAATGAGCAAATGCACAGCGGAAGACTTAATTCATACCTGAGAATAACATGCTTTAAAATGTCAACATAAAGTTGGTGAGATATATAGGTTTGATGCTAGCAGCGTTATAACTATGGACCACAAGATTTCATACATTTAAACATAATACACTCGCAAGTGTATGAAAGACATTCTAAGTTTGTTGAGCACCTGGTAACCAAACTTTACAAGTATTAAAACAGTACATATTCCCTTTATATAAAATCGCACTACACCGTACCAAGTGTAGCCACCTAAACGAAGTATTGTGCAACCGTTGAATACTGGTCGTCCAGTCCGGTTGGGGATGTCAGCCCGATAGATCTATCAACAGGATTCGCGTTTACACTGGCCCATGTAATTAATAGTTACCAAGTTATAGGGAGATATGCAGTGGTACAACTCAACGTAGAATGTAATTTTTGTAACTTGTGTCCATAACGTAAATCATTTATAAAAGTAGCGCATGTATTCTCAGCCCAAAAATATTTAGAGTTTAAAAGGGGACTATATACTCACCATATTGTATTTTATAGTAAAAATACATATAACACCATTGATCAATTATAAGGTTGGCCTCGGATTCACGAACCTATATCATTTGTATATTTATTAATATACATAATTGTAATCGAGTAAGTTTCTATATATTTAATCTATTAATTATATCATTTTTATGTTAAAAATCTATATATGTCTCGTATATTCTTTTTGAATATGAAAATATTGATTTTTGTTATATTATACGTAACGAATATATTTGTATACATATCATTTGTTTAAAACTAATGATTATAATGATATTAAAATTATATTAACATTGGTAGTAATGATAATAATAATAATTAAAATCATGATAATAATAATGATAATTTTATTATAAATCATAGTAATGATATTAATAACAATATTAATTAAATTATAATACTTAAAGTTGATAATAGTTAGTAATAACAATATTAATAATAATTATAATTACTAAAATGTTAATATTAATAATAAATGGTAAATGATAATAATAATAATTATAAGTTTAATAATAATAATAACAATAATAAAATTAAAATTTTGGTGTAGTAACTACCTTCAAATGCCCATTTTAAAAAAAAACTGTCCATGCCTGGACTCGAACCCGTGACCACTAGCTAACCCGCAAGCACTCAAGACCACTCGACCATTTCAGTTTTCCTGATATAAACCGTATCCTAATATAATTAACCCATTTGCTTCTGTTTTCCTTTTCTTCTTCATCTCTATAAAAACCCACTCGCTCAGAGACCAATCCTAACAGTGAATATCGTTTTGATTTGGTTTTAGGAGTTGAAATAAAACAGATACAAAAAGGTTGGGAAAGTTTAATTAATCAGAACATAAAAAATAATAATCTGTTGTCTGTTATTGCGAAAAGAAAGAAGAGAAAAAAAAATGAATTGATGATTGAAGGATTTTTTTTTTTTTTTGAATTGATTCTTTCATGATCCTTGTTATACTTCTATCTTTCATATCTTTCATTTTTCTCTTTCATCTTCCGCCAGAAGAATCTATTTACTTCTACTATACTCTTATGTTCATAGTGTTTCTAGTTCTCCCGTGTCTCTATACTGTTATCTGTATCGATATACACGGTTTGTAATTTTTGGGGGGTTGTTGAATTTTATATCTTCCCTTCGTTTCTTCTTCCCGTCCTCGAGTCAAGCGAGCAATGATCCGGAATTCGTAAATATGAAATTCGGAATGAACATAGTTAATGTTCTAATAATAATAATAATAATACTATTATGAAGTATAACAAGGATTATAAAACTTAATTATATTATCAATAATCAAAATTTCTAATAATAATAATAATAATACTATTAATAATAATAATAATAATAATAATAATAATATAAGTAATAATAATATAATGATCACATAACAAAGATTTTAATAATAATAAATAAAATACTAATAATTCTTTTAATAATATTAGTTATGTTAATTATTATTAATGATAATAATAATAATAATAGTCATAATATAACAATTTATACATAACAAATTTTATATTTATCTCCCATTAGAACTAATAATATTAATTATACTAACATTGATATTAATAATAATAATAAAAGTATTAATAACATTACTATAACAACTATATTTTCAATTTGCATTTAATGTATACATATTATTAATTATGTATAATTTATTAATTATATATATAATATGTAATAGTGAAACTTTTTATATATATTCCTATATATCTATCAGAATATTTAAAAAAAATCTCCTTATTACCTTGTATATTATTTTACATGTTTAATTCTAATGATTAAATTATATTTTATTATTTTAATTTATTATATATATACTTTTGTTTATATATATTTATATACATATATACATTTATTTACAATCAACTGTTCGTGAATCGTCAGGCTTGGTCAAAGGGTAACTGATTACATAAATATAGATTTCAAACTTTCTAGATTCAACATTACAGATTTTCCTTATCGTGTCGGAAACATATAAAGATTAAGGTTTAAATTTGGTCGGAAATTTTCGGGTCATTACAGTAAAACCAGTGTCTGAGGTACACTCAGTGGTCACCATGTTCTCAGGAAAGGCACTGAGTGGGATTTTTGTCCTCAACTGAAGTTAAAGTTGGTATCAGAGCCAAGTTGTAGGGAATTAGGCTGCATTGATGTCGTTACCCGAGTCAATAGGGTGCATTAGTGAGTCTAGTCTACAGCCCGGCCTATAAAATATTATTATATGTGATTATTTGTATCGTATTGGTATGTATATTGTTATCATTCATACATCTCTATTATGTTCTGAATCTGGGAGGAACTCCCATTCCGAATTAAACGTATTCTTCGACTCATGCGAACTTATCCTTATAAGAACACCTCGGGTAGTGAAACCAAGGGATGTCATTCTTGACTTCTGAAATTCTCGATATTTCTATGTCATCTATTATGGTTATGTATATAACATTTGAATTATATTACACGAGATGTCATTCTTGACTTCTAAATGCTCGGCATTTCAATGTCAGCTATTATGTTTAGGTATATAACATTCTTGTTATATTACGTGCCTATGTGCTTTGGTTTTTGAACCGAAAAACGTCATTCATGACTTTTAGAGATTCTTGGTACTTCGAAGACATTTTTATGTCATCGTTACTCCTATTCATTACTTTCGATGTTTTTGTCTCTTGTGCTATCCTTAGCACATTGTTTAAGAAATTGTTTTAGAGAAATTGTATGGAAATTTGAGGTTGATCGCCCGTCCTGACCTCATGTAGTGCTATTGGAATGGAACTATGAATTAGTGAAATATAATGGCGTCAGGCCAACGTGATTATATTACGTTAATTCATAAAGAAGTCCCAATATTGTGACATGAGGAATAGAAAGCGAGTCAAAGAAAATTTTTACACTACTCATTTAGAAATTCCGATGTATTACATGGGTAGGGAAAATATTCATTATCTTATTTGTTGATATACGAGGAGCTCATCTTAACTAGATTATCTATCTCATGCTCTACCCTTTCATAACTCGCTTGTTAGCAACAGCTTCGCTCGGGAACAGTTTTGGCCCAAGGACTTATGTCCTGATAATAGTCAAAACAACATTTAACTCATTGGTTTTCATGACCTCGTAACATTTGTTGGTCAAATGTCGCACGACGATTCAGGTCATTTACTCGATCTTTCACAATTTTACTTCAACTTGTAACCTCTGAAATACAGATACTCTGTTTATCATCGGGAGTTTTACACATTTGTTTAATTGGGTGGTTCTCACGGATTTATGGGCGAATAGAAGTAATGAAATATTTTGTCATGTATACAATTTATAAAATCGTATATATACGTATAGATTCAAATGAATAAGTTTACCTTAACCTATTTTGATTAGTACATACTAAATTATACCTTCAAAATTATTTTAAAACCACACCTTTATTGAGTTGTTTAATTAAGTTAGATTATTTTATATAAAATGGTACACATTGTACATACTTCTAAATTACTAAGAACTTCGTTCCGTTTATGTTGTCACATCAAACGTTTAAAGCTTTTTCAAAACTCCTTTGATTAATTTTATCAACTTTTCGCATTACCCTACAGAGTGTCTGGATCACAGTTCTTCTCATCCTCGGTTTAAGGATGAAATTTACCATTAAGTTCATTGATAGAAACTCTTACGCCACTTTGGATGCTGGTTTTATAAAATTTGTTGGAAAGTCTTTGCGCTCATAAAATTTTCCCTCTTATGGTTGGACATGGCCGAAACACGGATCAATAAATCAATTTTCTGGGATACGCTAGGTGGTCACCCTATTGTAGAAAAGGCGCTAGGTGGGTTTCTACCCCAACTGTTGTTATAGTGGGTATCATGGATATATATTACACTAGACCGTTTGAGGAGTTTCTACTCTCAATATTCGCTGTCAACTGCAACACCCTCGTAAACATCAATCCTAGGATTCAATACTTTGAGGTGCACGAAATTATTTTTGGAGATTCATCCCACCTGGAGTCGGCCATTCTTTATAACCCATGATTCGCTTTCTTTTCATTCGCACATAAATTTAAGAATATGGATGAATCCTAGATTTCCTCGCTCATTGAGCAAGGGAGTTCACTCTCGTTGAAATATCACACCTTTCGTACGTCTTCCTTTCGGAAATGTAATGAAAATTTACTTTGAAATCCATGATCCTCGTTATCTCCTTTGAGAGAATTGCCTTAAATATCTATGCCACTTATGTGACTACTCCATATATTTCTTCCTTCATTGTTGCAACTATATTTCATTCATCCCAGTTCGTCCCCTTGAGGAGCTTCTGTTTTGTTTGTTAAGAAGAAGAGTGGATCGTTCCGATGGTGTATTGATTATCGTGAATTGAACAAGCTTACTATTAAAAACTGTTACCCTCTTCCGAGAATCGATGATCTATTCGATCAGCTTCAAGGTTCGTCTGTTTATTCTAAGATCGATCTTCGTTCCGGCTATCATCAATTGCGTGTTAAAGAATCTGATGTTCCGAAAACTGCTTTTCGCACCCGTTATGGTCACTTTGAATTCCTTGATATGCCGTTCAGATTGACAAATGCACCTGCTGTGTTCATGGACCTCATGAACCGTGTGTGTAGACCCTATCTGGACAAATTCGTTATTGTTTTCATCGACGACATCCTTATTTATTCTAAGAATGATGAAGAGCACGAAGAACATTTGAAGTCAGTGCTTGATTTATTGAGAAAAGAAGAGTTGTACGCTAAGTTCTCTAAGCGTGCTTTCTAGTTAAGAGAAGTTCAATTCCTTGGACATATTGTTAGTGAACAGGGAATACAAGTTGATCCTGCTAAAATTAAGGCGATTGAAAGGTGGGAAATTCCGAAAACTCCTACTCAAATTCGTCAGTTTCTAGGGTTGGCAGGTTACTATAGAAGGTTCATTCAAGATTTCTCTGGTATAGCGAAACCTCTGAATGCTTTAACACACAAGGGGAAGAAGTATGAGTGGAAGGATGAACAAGAGAATGCTTTTCAGATTTTGAAGAAGAAGTTGACTACCGCTCCGATATTGTCACTACCTGAGGGTAATGATGATTTTGTTGTTTATTGTGATGCATCGCGTCAGGGCTTTGGCTGTGTTTTGATGCAGTGAAATAAAGTTATTGCGTACGCATCATGTCAGTTAAAGATCCATGAACAGAATTATACAACCCATGATTTAGAATTGGGAGCTGTTGTGTTTGCGCTTAAGATTTGGAGACAGTATCTTTATGGGGTCAAAAGTACGGTGTACACCGATCACAAAAGTCTTCAACATATCCTTGATCAGAAACAGTTGAGTATGAGGCAACGAAGATGGACTGAGATGTTGAATGATTATGATTGTGAACTTTTATATCATCCAGGGAAGGCTAATGTTGTGGCCGATACATTAAGTCGTAAGGAGAGGACTGAACCTCATAGGTTTAGGGCCTTAAATATGACCGTTCGAACAAACCTCGCAAAGAAGATGCTTGAGGCACAACAAGAAGCCTTGAAGGAGGAGAATTTTGTAACGGGAAGGTCCGAGGCTTGAGTAAACAGTTAGAGGTACGAACCGATGGTACTCGATATTTTACGGGACGCCTTTGGGTTCCGAAGTTTGGTGATCTGCGACAACTTGTTTTAGATGAGGCTCATAAGTCTAGGTACTCTATTCATTCCTGGTTCAGGAAAGATGTATCATGATCTTAAGGAGTTGTATTGGTGGCCTCATTTGAAGGCTGATGTGGCTACGTATGTGACTAAGTGTTTGACCTGTGCTAAGGTTAAAGCTGAACATCAGAACCGTCGGGACTTTTGGTGCAACCTGAAATTCCCGAGTGGAAGTGGGAAGGTATTACTATGGATTTTATTACGAAACTACCGAGAGCTGTGGGTGGTTATGATACCATTTGGGTTATTGTTGACCGACTCATAAATTTAGCTCATTTCTTTCCGATTAAGGAAACAGATTCGATAGAGAAGCTTACTCGTTTGTATTTGAAGGGAATTGTTTCAAGACATGGTGTTCCTGTATATACTATTCCAGACCGAGACAGTCGATTTACATAGAGGTTTTGGCAATCCTTACAGGAAGCTTTGAGAACAAAGTTTGGATATGAGCACCGCTTATCATCCACAGTCGAATGGTTAGAGTGAAAGGACCATTCAAACGTTAGAAGACATGTTACGAGCGTGTCTCATTGATTTTGGTAATGGGTGGGATAGATATTTGCCGCTAGCTGAATTTTTTTATAACAACAGTTATCATGCAAGTATTAAAGCCGCACCGTTTGATGCTTTGTATGGTAGAAAGTGTAGGTCTCCTATCTGTTGGAATGAGGTTGGGGATGCTCAACTCACAGGTCCATAAATTATTCATGAGACTACCGAGAAGATCGTATAGATCAAAGGAAGGTTAAGAATCGCCAGGAGTCGGCAAAAGAGTTATGCCGAGGTTAGAAGAAAAAAAATTTAGAATTTCAAGTTGGTGATCTTGTCATGTTAAAGGTATCACTCTGGAAGGGTATGGTACAATTTGGTAAGAGAGGAAAGTTGAATCCTCGTTTTGTTGGACCGTTTGAGATTATTGAGAGAGTTGGACCCATGGCTTATCGTTTGAAATTGCCACAAGAACTTAGTGTTGTTCATGACGTTTTTCATGTATCAAATTTAAAGAAGTGTTTGGCCGAGGCCGATAAGACTATTCCTCTGGAGGAACTTCGTGTTGATAAGCAACTATATTTTATTGAGGAACCTGTTGAAATTATAGATCGAGAGGTTAAGACTCTTAAGCAGAGTAGAATTCCTATTGTTCGAGTTAGATGGAACGCCAGACGCGATCCCGAGTTCACTTGGGAGCGTGAAGGTCAGATGAGGCAGAAGTACCCGCATTTGTTCCCAAATGATGAGGAAACCCCTGCACCTGCTTAAATTTCGGGACGAAATTTTCGTAACGGGAAGGTACTGTAACGACCCTACTTTTTTCGTTATCTTTTACCGTTAATTATTTAACGACCGTTAACTGTTATTCGTGCCACGTCATTTCTATGACCTATATTATTATTTTTGTAATAATATATTAATTATTATGTGTTAAATGAATATTTGTATTCATATTCTAAATCGTACGTTTCTACGTGTCGCGGATTTCTATTCGGCGAATCTTTTCGATTTTCAAACCAACGGTCGAGCTTTTGGGATTTTTAAATCTTAATTATTTTAAATATGATATTTTAATGTCATATGATTATATATAGCATTTATATATATTTTTCGTCGCGTATTTGTTATCTCTTCGAATTTTCAATCGCGTAGTCGTGTTTTCGCGTTTCGGGCTTCGTTCAGGCATTTGGGCCACAAGACTTCCTTCATTTATCAAATTTGGGCCATATGGGGCCCACCCCATACCATTTCCGTCCAGACCTCCCAAGGGAGGGGTTGGTTTTGCCATTTCTTGTAACTTGTGATTATTTTGATCAAAACCACAAAATCCATCTCATTCTAACCTAGCAACCATTTTTTTTTCTCCTCCTCCTTGCTTCTTTGGCTGTCACCTACAGCACCAACATCACCATCATTCATCATCAAATCAAGCTTGGATCATAGGGTTTTTTACATAATCGGATTGCTCCAGTTCTTCTCTACGCGTTCATATAAATCAATTCTTGATTAGGGTATAAACCCTAACCCTAGCTTTTCAATTTTTCTTTATTTTTCTGTATTTTGATTATATTTTAATAGTATGATGATTACTTGTTGTTGTAATGGTGGTTGTATGCATAGAATTACTCATAAACACATGTTTTCGGTTTGATAAAATTGGGACAGCAGCTATTTCGTGTATTTCTGATATTGTGACTATTATAAAAGTTGAAATAAAGTATCTAGATGAGTTCCTCTCATCAAGACATTAATTTTAGACTCCGAATTCATGTCGTTTCGATTCCCGGAGCCCTAGATATGATCAAAGTGGTATTTTGTTAAGATTGAAATGTGATATTGGTATGAACCAGGTTTGGTCCGACTTTGTGACCATATTTGGTGACTTTAGGGTGTGTTAGTGTGTTAGGATCAATGATGGGACGAACTTTCAATGTCGGGTCATCTAAATCCGAGCCACGAATCACCCGTTGCGTCTAAAACACGATTTTGATTGAATTAAAGTTTCAAGTGATGCCTTGGCTGATCACCATGACTTGTGGGCTGTTCTTGGTGTGTTCTTGAGTGTACCAAAGTTTCAGGTGGTTTGATTAGGCGGAGACATATGTAAGGCTCGCCGAAAACCGACACCTGGGGCTCAAGATACGACCCGATGAACTTTTGATTTAAAACTTGTGTTAATTATTAAACTTATGATATAAATAATGAATTTCATTATCATTTAATTACTTATGATATAAAAAGTAATTATTATAATTTACGACTTATGATATATATTTATTATATCATTTAATTATTACTTATGATTTAATTAACATTTTAATTAAACTTATGATTAATAATACTTTTATTATTAATGGAAAATACTTATGATAAGTATTAAACTTATATTATAATATTATTATTATAAGACTTATAATAAAGATTAATTAATTATTTAATTATTATAAGGCTTAGTTATTATTTAATTATAATTTAATTATTAAATAATTATGATTTAATAATTATAATTAGAAACTTATGATATGATTAATAATTCATTATTAATTAATAATACTTATGATATGATTTAAAATTTATTATTAATTAATAATACTTATATTATGACTAATATTTAATTAATTAATTAAATACTTATGTTATATTAATTATATCATTTAAACTTATATTAACTTTAATAATTCATTTTAATTTAATTAAACTTATGTTATGACATAATTAGACATATTTAACTTTAATAAACATTATAACTTACATTATTATTATAACTTACACTTTTAAAATTAACGTTGACTATGTTTGACCAAGGTTGACTTTTGAGTTGACTTTCGGTTGACTTTGAATTTCAGTTGACTTTCGTTGCCTTTCTAAATAAGGAAACTTTCCTAACTTAAAACTTTCTAAAAATATAAACTTTCTAAATTTGGAAACTTTCAAAAAATAGAAACTTTCCAAAAATAGAAACTTTCCAAAAATAGAAACTTTCCAAAAAAGGAAACCTGCTAAAAATAAAAACTTTCTAAAAATAGAAAGTGTGTATCCGTACGCTGTTCCGATCAAACCGATGCATGTTGAGTATTGTTCTATGACTACTTGCAATATGTACAATAGCTATCATACTAAAACTTGACCTAAGTTAGTTATTTATATCGACCTTCTTTATTTATAGGTCGGCGTTGTGATCATTCCTGATCACTATACTTCATTTGCTGTTCGCATATTTGTGTGGTTACTTCGTTTGCTATTAAGGTGAGTTATAGTCCCCTTTTTCTATTTAAATCTTTTGGGATGAGAATACATGCAATTTATTTTATATTTTGGACTCAAGTGGAGGTTGGTTTAAATTATTCATTGTGAGTTGAACAAAAATATTCCCTAGTCTGGTAACTGTAATCACTGGTTTCTACTGGTGAACGCGAATCCTACGGATGGATCTATCGGGTTTGACAACCCCATTTCGAGCTAGTCGCGCTAGCAATTTATAATCGGAATGTTTAGTACTTCGTATTTAGTTGAAGATACACTTGTTCGGTGTATATTATTTACTGTATTTGACAAGGGTAAATAAATGGTTAAGTGGTTACCAGGTGGCTCACGGAAAATGGAATAATGTTTTTATATGTTTTCTAGCATATAATTTTGGGGTCCAAAAAGGAGTTTTTATGTTTTCAAACATAAATTTTTACGGTTTAAATTAAATATTGTTTGCAATATTAAACCTATAATTCACTCAACATTTTTGTTGACAGTTACTCGCATGTTTTATTCTCAGGTCCATGATTGATTGCTTCCGCTGTGCTTAGAGAGTCTGCATATTTATGATGGCAGCTTTTGTTAAACAATAACTTGCATTCTCTTTTGATACATTTAATAGTGGATGTTGTTGACTTTGTTTTGGTCAACTTTTGGTTAAGTAATAATGTATGGTTTTTCTAAACTTACATATTTTGATAGGTTTCCTTTATAGGAAATCATTTTTAAATAAAGAATGTAAGGTTATTTATTAAATTCATATAGAGTTATGATCAAGCTGTGGGACCAAGATAACGATGGTCGTCAAGTGTACTTTGATGGGTCATTAAAGTTAGCCATGATGTTCTAAAATTTTTTTTTGACTCAAGTCAAAATCCAGTATTCAAATAGTAATGATACAGTATATGGTAACCAACATGGAATCAAAACATTACATGTTATTAAATAACGCATCTAGGTACAAATACCACAGAATTATCGTACAGTAATGTAAATAGAACGTCGTGCAAGAATTATATAACGCAAAGTTCCATTAATAATAATAATAAGTTGCATACATCTGAATAAGTTCGTACAATACATGAGTATTACAATAAACTACAACTAGATTACATAATGAAATCTAAATACAAAAGCCCTACGGTGAAGGTGGGTGAAGGATGTCCATAACATGGGCCATCTGGTCCTCTAGCCCAGCAACTCGAGCTCGGAGAATCTCCACCTCCCTTGTCAATTCCTCGACAGTGGGAGATGGTGGGGCAGGTGGTGCCGGCGGTGCAGGTGGTGCCTGTGGTGCAGACATTACATAACGGTGTGCAGATGTTCAGGCTCCAGAAATAGTCAGTACTTAACGGGGTGCCTTACGCACTTGTGGGTCGGCAGGGTACGGCACAAGCCGCTTACGAGCAGTAACCCTACGACGCCGACCAAATGCGTCAGTGAAAGCACGACCTCCATTCACCCCTGGAATGACGGTGCCATCAAAACGGTACCGCTTCTTCGGCGGGGTGGAGGGTGCATGTATAGGTACATCAGCAGGGTCCTCATCATCACTGGAGTCGTCTGAGGAGGTGTCGTCAGATGAAGCATCAGTGGATGACGGGTCGTCCGAATCATGTGGTGGCTGTACGGGTGGCTGAACTGGCCGTCCTTGAGCGGCCATCATCTGTCTGTACCTAGTGGGTCCGATCGGAATGAGACGTCCATCAGGGGCACGTCGACACCAATGGCGATACCGGTTACGGAATGGACCTTCCCCAAACTCCGCGGGAATCACAATCTCACCGGAGCGGGGCTGTGATCCTGAGGGTCCGGGGCAGATGGAGCTGAAATCTCCGAAGGGACCTGGACTCCGCTAGAAGTAACCACCGGGGCAGGCGCCTGGCTGCTAGTCCCGGAAGATGAAGCGCCGGGGTCACTCGTGGGTAGCGGGATCGGTGTGTCGGCGGCAGCAACAGGTGGGGTGGCTGACGAGTCTGAACTGCCCAAAATGATAGCAGGTGGAGTATCCGACATCTGAACAAGGAAAAATAAATTTTTCCATGTTAGTAAGTCATAAAGCAAGCACGTATTAGGCCAACAGTTTAAATCATGTATGATAATAAGTAGCATGGAAATAATGACAAGTATCATGCAATCGAAAGCATATAATAGCATGCAGTAGTGAAATCATGCAATAGCATACGGCATATAGCAGTAAAAGTAAGCAGCAGCATGCAGTAAGTTCAGCGGAAGCAAGTAAACTAGCAAGTTGTAGATTAGTCCTATTAGTGAATCCTACTCGGGTCGGTCTTAGACTCACTAATGCAACCTAATTCCCTACAACCAATTCTCTGATACCAAATGTAATGCCCCGTACAAAACCATCGTGTACGAATCATCAACAACAGGATCATTACAAGGTTAAGTACTATATGCTGTAATAAAAGAAGTTGCATTCACGATAAAAAAGATGACGTCATAACCGACGTCAATTGTTTTACACCAATAGTATGCTTCTACGAATAGCAAGCATGAATAAATGTATGTGACCCTTAGGTCGTTACAAAACATAGTTTCAAATGTATTAAAGTTTGAATGCAAGATAAACAGTTCATGCGGTGATAACACTAGAGCAACGGGTGTCTACAGCAAGACTAGCACGACAGCGGAAGCAAATAACCTTAAGCACCTGAGAAAAACATGCTTAAAAACGTCAACATAAAGGTTGGTGAGCTATAGTTTAAGTATAACAGTATGTAAGGTAGGCCACGAGATTTCAGTGCTACAAAGAGCGTTTCAAAACAGTATGATAAAGTATATGTTAACCGTGGGCACTTGGTAACTAAATTAACGTTTATACCCCCTGAAAGTACACTTGGCAAGTGCGTATGTTTACGAAGTATTAAACACTTGTTAAATGCTAGCGCTACTAGCCCGAGTGGGGATGTCAAACCCTATGGATCCATATCTAAGATTCGCGTTCACCGGTTCAAAAACCAATGACTAAACGTTGCCGAGCTAAAGGGAATGTTTCTGCCGTTATATAACCCACACATATATAAGTTTAAGTACTCGTGCCTAGTATGTAAAATATAAAATCCGCATGTATTCACAGTTCCCAAAATAAGTTAAAGTAAAAAGGGAATGCTATAACTCACAATGATAATGTAGCGGTAAAGTATGACTCGGGAAATAAGCAAGTATGTAGGTTGTCCAAACGGGTCCTCAACCTAAGTCAAATAGTACTAATTCAGTAAATCGTCTGAAAGGTTTAAAAGTATGTAAATAAGGTCTTAAAGGTCATCATCATTCATCATCAAACAAAAGGTGTAAGGTAAGTTTCGTTCATGAAAAGAGTTTAAAACAAAGACTGAGTTCGGTCAGTCACCACGGCCTCTATACCTACTGAAATAAGATTAGACCAGTGTCCATGGCTCCGTACATGAGTCTTTTAAGTGTAGTAAAAATTACAGAAGCAAAATCATCTTCGTTTGACCGTGGCGACGGTCTAAGTGCGAGTAGGTCAGAATTTTCAGCACAACGTAAAATGGACATAGTGACGATCGGAGGGCCATAAATCCTAAACCGTAACTCGGATTAAGACGAGTCCTATATGAAAAGTTATCTAATCGAACAGAGATATCTGAAAAACATAATTACAGTAGCCCAGGTCATACGGGTCAGACACAGAAATAGTAGAACAGTAGGGTCAGTAGGTTCCGGTGGTTCTTGGTGCTCGATGCTTATCATGGTTCTTATCCTTGATGCATATAGCTTCAAGTGTACAACTCGTTGATGTGTTTGCATCATTTTCACCAAGGTTTGACCATCATAACCCAAGTGTAAGTCTAAGACATGAAGCACAACTCACTTAAGTGTTGCAAGTGTTTTGATGAACCAAAGTTACATCAAAGTCTTACATTCAACACATACATGGAATGTAAAAGTAATATTAACCAAGTTTTGACTATTATGACACAAGTGTAGGTCTAAGACATGTGGCACAACTTACTTAAGAGTTGTATGAAGTTTGATGAACTAAAGTTACATCAAAGTCTTAGATCTAACACATACATGAACTATAAAAGATATGTAGAACTTCAAACTTGAAAATAAACTAACTAATCAAGATCTTAAGATGTAAAACATAGTTCTTAGTTTGATCTTGAAGATCCAAGACTCAAAAGTCTAGATCTAACATAAGTGTACCAAGTTATAATTAAAGAAAGCTTACTTACATGTTCTTGAACTTTTAAAGTTAACTTTTAGTTCAAGATTAATGAGATCAAAGTTAACTAGTAACACTTGACCAATCTTAACCAACAAACATGAATTTAAAGTGCATAAAATAAAGAAACAAGCTAAGTAAACAAGTAAATAAGTTCATGGGTTGCATACTTTAAAGATTCAAGCCTAAGTCTTGATCTTTAGAAAGTAAACTTTAAAGTTTACTTCATGAACTTCAAGTATGATTTACAACCATGAACTTACAATCTTTGAAACAATAAAGGTAGAATCATAAACTAGTGAGTTTATGTTCTTGAGTGTTCTTGTAATACAAGATAAAAGAAGAATGAAACTAGTAAGTTTGATTCTTGAAACTAGTAAAGAACAACAACTATTACAAGTATGTAACCATAAACAAGAACAAGTAATTAATCACAACAAGAGCAAGTATCAAACAACAAATGATGATGATGATTAAGGGTGTCTTGGCTACGGTTTTTAGTAAGGAAAGGAGGAAGGAAAAGTTCATAATACTTACAAGTATTTGAGAGGAAAAGAGAGAAAAAAGTTGAGAGAATATTGCAAGTAAAAATGTGTGTGTTTGAATGAGAGAATACAAGTGAGGAGTTATACAAAAAAAATGAAACAAAACCCCACTAAATGGCCTCTTGGCCGTCGGTCAGCAAAAGGGGAAGGGAGGAGAAGAAAAACCACAAGTCACTTGCATGTAATTGACAAAGAAAGGTGGTTATAAGAGGTGTTGCATGGGAACTAGGTATAAGGAGCTTGTAACTTGATTCCTTAAGCACTAACTAACTAGTTAAACTTGAAAGTAACACTTACATGCTAAATGGGCTAATAAGTCCACTAAAGAAGTAGGGTGGGCTCTTACCATTAATTAAAGCTCAAGTTCCATTAATTTACAATTAAATCCAATTAAAGCCCAAGTAATTAACTAATAACCATAGTTAATCAAAAGGATTAATAAAACTTAATCATGAATGTAAATAATACTTGAAAATATTATTCGTGCAAGTTTCGTGTGTCACAAAGACGTTTCGGGCATTCAAAAGTCATGTACGTGCAATCATGGCAACATGTAAATGTAATAACGTACATTCGTTTAATCACAAGTATTAATAATAATAATTATTAATAATTAACATTGGAAAAACCAGGGTCGTTACATGATACATGTGGTTTCATTTAATTTCGTGGTTGATAACTGAAGATAACTGTCGTTAACATTTAACCTTAACCCCTTACATGTGCCACACATGTGAGGGTAATATGGCCTATTCAGTTAATTCACCTCATTATAAAAGGGTGCTGATTCGTAGACCACTAAGTTTTAGCCATACACCACCAAACGTGCATTAAAGCATTGTACTGTACAACAGTCTACTGCATATTTGGTGGTGTATGACTAAAATTGGTGGTGTACGGATCACCTCCCATTATAAAAACACCTCACAGGTACCAAATCACATGCGTGGCACATATTAAAATCCAAATCAAGATCGAATGTAAAGATCAATGCGAAGCATATCAGCAATTCAGTGTTTTTCAAGTGTACATGTGAATCAACGCAAACAGTGAACCGTGAATTTAAGTAGAATCCTCCAGACACATAATACTTGTTTGACTTATATATATATAAGTCAAATAGGACAAAACATAAATCCCAGCTATTTCATCCCCAACTAGTGAAATGACCCGTGGAACCACGTGTTTGTTTAAACGAAACAGTTTAATGATATGTTTTAGGTATTAAGTGAACGTAAGTGCTAAAGTTATTTAGTTTAATGACCCGTAGAACCACATAGTCTGACTAAGAAACTCGCCAGCTGAACATTTCATCAAACACCTAAAATGCATATTAAACAATACACATCCAATCCTTGAATCGATGGATTTGTATGTCTCAACGTATATGTGCATATAGTGTACATCTTGTAAGTTCTCACTAAAATAACTTGACATGATAAAGGCTTTTGTAAAGAGCTTAATGGGAGAGATTATGCACTCAATTATATATAAGCCTAAGCTGTAGCATTCAAGGAACAATAGAGATTGTCAATATCTGATTTTTGTTTTGTAAGAGAACAAAAATTTATACAGAATATCATGTGTTCGTAATGAAGTATAAGTTTATCCTTATCCTTATCCTTATTGATTAAATTTCACGAATTCATATTGACAAAAGTGTGCAGTGACATCATGTATTTTACTGTAGCTTGATGCGCTCTAAGATATGCACAAGTGACTAGTATAATTAATGAAATATTGAAAGTTAGGTCTCTTCCTTACAACATCAGAATGAAAGTTAGGTACCTGTGAGGTGTTTTTATAATGAGGTAAATTAACTGAACGGACCATATTACCCTCACATGCGTGGCACATGTAAGGGGTTAAGGGTTAAATGCTAACGGCAGTTATCTTCAGGTATCTGTCACGAAATTAAATGAAACAGCAGGTATCAACTACGCAAAAAAAATAGTTCAAGTGTTGTGATGAAAAAGTAAACAAACCACAAGTACCAACAGCGTAATTTTTTCTTCTTCATAATTTGTTAATGTATAACGTATGGGTGATCCTAGCACACAACTTCCATCTACACCTAATTTACTATTATACCCTTAATTTTACATAAAATAATAATATAATAATATAAGTTCAAATTTCTACATTAATTTAGAGTTATAACTGTGAATTTATGAGAAAAAAATTGTAGATGAATCAAAAAGTGGTATGTAAGGATCACCTCTCATAACATATACTTTGCTACCGCTAGTTACCTAATTATAAATATCTAATGCATAATTAATTTTCAAAACGAAAATCTAAATACCACTTATAGTGGGATAGAGATATAAAGATGACAGTTGAATATGAATCAGTTAAGGTTGTTTGTTTTTTTTCTTTTGGATTTATCTAAAAATAGCATTAAGAGCTATTTTAAAAAAATGTACTAGTTTTCGATATGTATGTAGTAATTATAAAGTATAAACTAAAACTATAGAATCATAAAGGTTATATAGTATTATTGTACGTGGTTGTGAATAATAATGAATTACAAAACCTCTTTATATAAAGAGTAATATAGAGTAATATAACTTGGAGTCTAAGGTAACCTAAACCCTAAAGCCCGTTATATCGTAGGGGTAAAACCCTTATACACAATATGTTTAACTCTAATACATTATGTATAATATTCCCCGCAAGCTAAGGGCGGGAAATGTCCTGCAGCTTAAACATCAGATTGTGGATGTTATTGTAGGTTCAGAATTGTGCCTAATTTTTGTCGTAAGATGTCTAAAAGTGGAGTCAATGCATTTTTTGTGCGTTTTCAAAGTCAATAATATATATATATATATATATATATATATATATATATATATATATATATATATATATATATATATATTATATGTATATATCTTTGTTTTTTAAACTTAAGATTTTAGGATAACAACAGCGTTGGCGGTGGCGGTTGGCGGCAACGGTGATACGGTGGTAGAAGACCGTAACAATTGAAATGACGGTTATGGTCGGAATTTCAAGCATATTTTAATGGTTTTGGCGGTGACTGAAACGCTTCGAAAAAAGACGATTTTTCGGCAAAACGGGTTCGAAATTCCGGCGAAGTCGACGGGCGGCGCGGTGCGGTAGCGAGTTGATCTTTTAGGGTCTGAAAAGTTTGAACATGATTTACAGGTGACCGGAATGTGTTGTTGGAGTTGTGTTTCTAGGTGGATTTGTCCCGAATATTGTGACAGAAATTGTGTCTAACTTTGGACCGGGATTGTGTTGGTAGATTGTAACCAGATTGTGTTGGTAGATTGTAACCAGATTGTGCCAGTAGATTCTTACCGGATTGTGCCAGTAGATTCTTACCGGATTGTGTCGGGGTTTAGATTTTGTTTGACCTAGCTCTGATACCATATAGAACCACAAAGATTGTATAGTATTATTGTATGTGGTTGTGAATAATAAAGAATTATATAACCTCTGTATAAATAATAGATTAATGTAATAATATAACCTTAGCCTAAGGTAACCTAAAAATCAAAGCCAATTATATCATTGGGCTAAAACCCTTATACAGTTATATACAATATATTTGACCGTAATACATTATGTCTAATATATACTGTCATGACCCGGAAAATTTCGACTTAATTTGAACCAAATCTCGATGTGATTCTGACACAATAAGCAAAGTTCGTTATGTTGCGTCTCAAAATTTTTGAACTATTTGCATATATTCAATTGACCTTCGACTGTTCCCGACGATTCACGAACCACTATTTGTAAATAGATAAGCATATATTTAAAAATATATATATATATAAATAATAATTTGAAAAATATTATATTAGAATTAACTATGTAAAATAAAACAATATATAATAATTATTATTTAAAACATAATAATAAATATAAATAAAGTATATTGAATATATAAATATAGTTTCGAATTTATTTAGTAAACGATCGAAGCACTCGCTTATCATTCGATGGTTAGTTAACTAAGTTAAAAATGATTTTAAAATAAACGGTAATCCGAAAATAAATTCTATCAATTTTAGCTTTATTAAAAATATATTTAGAATCTATTTAATTGATTTTAAAATTTTTTTTTTTTTTGGTACAAGCTCGAATGACAGGTAAATTTCTATGGTTGATATTAAACAAGTCTAAAGACGAGCTTAGATGAATTTAAAAGTTAACTTTAGTCCATAATTAAGCTATGTAAAATATAGGATCATTAATTATATTTTTACTTTGTTGAGTTGAGTTTTAGTACTCCGTATATATTATTTGGAACAGAAAATAAATAATTAGCGAACCTTTTTGATCAGGTTTCAATCAGTTAATGACCAGAATAAATAAATGGACTTAATTTAAAAATTTGGGATTTTTAGAAACACTTTTATATTTTAACTGTTTAGCAATGGACAGGATATAAATGTAAATCCAATTCTCTGATGGCTTCACTATGCTTTACTATTTGCATAGTTTAATTGAGATATTTATTTTATTTTACTGTTTCTGACTTTTACACAAACAACACATATATGTGTATATAAATATACATACACGATATACATAAACATACATTTTCCTTCTCCTTGATAATCTTCACCCGCCACCATCTTCAACTTAAAATCATCACCCTAAAACACTTTTAACCACCACCCTCTTCATCCACCCCGAGACCACCATCGTTCTTATATTTTTTTTGTTTTGTTCAATAAAACACCTGCAAAACCCACGAAAACAAACTGTTGCTGCGTAAAATTTTCTGTTTCTATTGACAAACCGCTGCAAACAACAACAACCCAGATCGATTTACCATTGTTCTGCTGCAACGAAAATGATATAATTCATGATGTGATGACGTAAAGATGATGAAATGATGATAATAAAAGTGGTGATGATAACAGTTGATTATGATATTTAACGATTTAGATGATGAGTATGAAAATGATTCGAATGGTGAAGATGAAACGCGAAAGGTTGTGAATATAAGGATGACGGCCACGTATTATCTCGTTGCAACTCTTACTGCCGTTCAATTGAAACCAACCCAAACTCACAAAATTATTTCATGAATCACATCTTGTTGGGCCATTTATCAATTAAACTTGGACCCATTTAAGTTTTCTATTGGGCTTATAGGCATGATGGGCCAAGCATTGGTTAGATTTTGGATTAAAAACATATAACGTAAACCATTAGAAATTTGAATATATTTATGTGTTATTCAATTGCCGGTGATCGAGCTGTCTATCATGATTATGATTATGATTATGATAAACAAAAATGAAGTGATCCGAATAATGAAAATTATGATCGTGAAACATAATGGAGATGAGGTTATGATTAGAATGATGATGAATTGATTAGTGCAAAAGAAAAAGAAGCATATATATATATATATATATATATATATATATATATATATATATATATATATATATATATATATATATATATATATATATATATATATATATATATATATATAGGTTCGTGAATCCGAGGCCAACCCTGCACTTGTTCAGTGCCGTCATATGCGTAATTACTACGAAATACAGTATTGTGAGTTCATTGATTCCCTTTTTCTCTATATTTTTGGGACTGAGAATACATGCGATGTTTTATAACTGTTTTATTACCATTTTATGAAATTGATACAAATGCTAAACTGATCTGATGTGAGTTCATTATCCCCTTTTTCTCTATATTTTTGGGACTGAGAATACATGCGATGCTTTTATAACTGTTTTATGAAGTAAATACAAATACTAAAACTGATTTTATGTGAGTTATAGATCCCTTTTTAAATGCTTTAAATATTTTTGGGCTGAGAATACATGCACTTTATTTTATACGCTATGGACACAAGTATTTACCTATTTATTCTACACTGAGTTTAAACCGAAAATCCCTTAGCTTTGGTAACTAGTAACTGCCAGTACATAGGATGTGGACTGGTGGGCGCGAATAATTGTATATGGATCCATAGGGCTTGACATCCCCGTCCGAGCTAGTAGCGCTAGCCTTTTAACGGACGTATGTTATTTGAGTTTATGGCACGTTTGGTTTGCGTGTATTAAAACAACAGGGGTATTATTGATATAGCATTAAGTTTAGTTACCAGGGTGCTCTGTTATGTAGAACCTACTGATAAACGTTTCGGATGAAACAACTGAAATCTTGTGGTCCACCTTTATATACAGATGATGTGAAACATTAAAACTATGAACTCACCAGCCTGATAAATGTTTCAGATGAAACAACTGAAATCTTGTGATCCACCTTTATATACAGATTATGCGCAATATTAAAACTATGAACTCACCAACCTTTTGGTTGACACTTTTAAGCATGTTTATTCTCAGGTATTAAAGAAATCTTCCGCTGTGCATTAGCTCATTTTAAAGATATTACCTAGAGTCGTTCGTCAGTACCTCGCACTGGGACCAGATGTTGATGACTTCGTCCAGGTGGATTAGGACGGGCCACGACATATACTATTAAAGAAATGATTATTGTATATATCGGAATTATGTATTGATACAAATAAATTTTTTTGGACAGCTGTTAGCATCACTCAGGGGGGGCTTAACCACCCACGCATTCATTTCTTACACAGTTATACCCGCCCCCTAATTGCGTACACAGGAGGAAACCCGCACCAATCCCATACGGGGCATGGACGGTAAAACCTCCTCCCCTTTACCCCCCAACGCGATGTGGGAAAGGTGCCATGGGTGGAACTTCATGGCAGAGATGAAATTGTGGGTTAATATGTAGTCAACGGTGGTCGAACTCATGGCCTCCCCAAAAGGAGGCATGACACCAACCGTTGGACCACGTCACAACTTCTATTGATACAAATAATTAATGGAGTAATGTGAAATTCATCTCTACTATTGAAATAATGTTTAAATAATCGAGCAAAATTATTTATCGTAGTAACGAACAAACTATTTCCCCCACTCGTTCTTAATAACGAAGATATGAGACTATCATATACTTAAATGGATTATAACATTAATGGTTAAAATATAAGTTACGAGTGTGTTTGACATTTAAGCTTCTAGAGCTTATGATAGTTTAATCTTATATTTTTCATAAACTCGAGCTTCTATTTTTGTTTGAAACAAGATGGATGGTTCGCTCTTCGCTGCTGAAAATTGTCAGTGATCACGTCGCTGGCTATTCATTAAACACATAATTTACATGCTACATCGTTTCAAGGTTACAAAGTTACCAGACGACAAATTTCAAAACGTACAAAGGTTTTTGGTTACTGTCGTTTAAGTATGCAGTAAAAAACAAAAAAAGGTTCGAGCGGGTCTACCTTGTTACGCTTCTGGTTCGACTCGCATCCTCTTTGTTCATGTTTGGTCTTCATAAAAAATTGTGGCAAATAGAGCTCCCCTCACTGTCTCTTGGGATGATCCTTCCTTTATTTGTTCCTCCTGCTATAAGTTCGGATGGCGGATGTGTTGTTATACGAAGAAGAAACGTTTTACCAATGTAGAGATGAAGAAGGATGAGATCACATAACACGCGAAAGCCATGCATAGGAGACGTCCGATCACTTTAACAGCGAGGCAAGTGTAACATCCTCAGCTCGGGCTTGGCTGAAATGACCTTTTTACCCTCTGTGTGTTAATATTATTGATTTTAATAATTATATGTTTATAATTATTTACGTGCTTAGTTGAATTCGTTTTGTGAGAAGGGTCACAGAACATATTTGTTTATTTAATTTGGACCTCGTTAGGACCGCCTAATGAGGAAAGTGGTATTTTAGATAACTTGTAAATACCCGTGTGACACACGGAAGAGATTTCCTTCCAATGAAGGAAACCCCTTTTTGCTTAAAAACCCCTGCATCTTCCTTGTTTCTTTCTTTAGAAACTTTCCACACACAAACACCACATACGTTCTTAATCCTCACAAACCCTAATCCTTGATTCTAGTTTTTGTGTTAAATTGAAGTTCTGAAATCATTCCTTGTGATTTCAGTAGCTTAGACAAGGTATTTACAAACGATTTCATGTCCAAATCGAATTGAATTTGATGATTTTGTCCAACTTTTATAGAAAATGGGTTTTTGAATCAAAATGGTATTTTAAGGTGTTATAAACACCCACAGATGTTAGAAAGCGTTTACTTATGATCTCTACATGTTTCCTAAGTGATTTTTAGTGTCAAAACAGTGCAAAAACGAGATTTAGGGTTAAAAATCACGAAAACAGCGACCTGGTGCTGATGAACAGCATCCGTACGGATACATGATGCATCCGTACGGATACGGGGTGTATCCGGGACATTTTGGGTGCATCCGTACGGTTACAGATGCAACCATACGGATACAGATGCATCCGTACGGTTACAGGTACATCCGTGCGGTTGCAGGTTGTCAACATTTTCTGAAACTTGTTTTTGCCGTAACTATCAAACCGAAACTACATTTTTGATGAATTAAATATCGTTGGAAACATAATGAGGTCTAATTTCCAATGGTAAGGTTTTAAAACAATAAATTAGACTTTATTTGGGGTCAAAAAGATATGATAGCTTGTATGCTTCGTTTTACACGCGTATGAGGGTTGTTTTCGTATGGACTATTATGTAGCTTTGTCAAATAATGAATGCAGAGTTATATGATGTTATTTATAGTATGATTGATGATATAATTGATTGGAAAAGTATACTAACTCAGTATATGATGTTCTCAGGTGATAAAGGAACAGAGAAGACTTAGTAACATTGGACCACTGAGTTCTTGCTGGTAATCGGTGAGTGGGACATTCCTTATGGATATTGGTATTTAGTAACAAGTGTAGTTACTACCCATTGTTATGCTAGTAAAGATTATGATAATCTATGTATGCATGTTGATTACTGTTGTAAATATAAGTAGTAGGTAATACTGCTGTTATCAGGTTGCCCGATTAGATTAAATCTATAGCATGTCTGATTAGGGTGCCATGTGTTTATTAGTGATGTTACCTACCATGAGGTTGTAGGTGGTTTATGTGCACATGTGAGAACTGTCCGTGTATAGAAGGGACAAAAGAGGTCAACCGTGTATAGAAGGGTTGAGCTCATTGGTTATTGTAATGACAGTATATTGCATTTGACGTATGTAAACGTTAGGAGAGGTATAATGTGTGACAATAAAAAGGGCTATCGGTACAACTCTAGCTTGATCAGCTGGCAGTTGTAGACCTGGCAGGGTCAACGATCCTCTTGTATTTATAGCCGTTAGTGCTATGTATAGCATTTAGTGCTATGAGAGTGAATAGCTGTGTAGAGCTATTGATACTTAATGAATAGCTGTGTAAAGCTATTGATACTCTTATTGTATAACTATGTAAGGCTATGTTAGTGTAGTGCATTTGGTGCCTTTAGTGAATAGCTTGTTGATGTTATTGCTGCTCTATTAGCTGATTGTTTGCCTAGCTCTGTATGTTACAGATGTGTAATGCTATATTATATTATAACTATGTAACGCTATGTCTACATGCCCGTGACCAGATGCATGATCCCTAAAAGCTAGGCTTGGTACTCGATAGTAATATCTATTGGGATATCTCATTCACTTAGCATTGTGTTAATCCCCCACATTTTCTCCCCTGCAGGTTATACTGTTTTACATGCTAGGGACGGGAGAAGATAGTCGTGCGTGGGTTATGTTTGACACACTGAAGAACTCTGATGTTTAATATAACTATGTATAATTATTTTGAAAAGTAACCCCAGTTGTATTGTAATATATAAATGTTATATGCTTTAAATACTTCCGCTGTGATTTAAAAAAAAAAAAGTACGGTGTTACAGCAAGGGATGACGTTTTTTGTTTACTGTGTTACGGTAGGTCTCTTTTACTGGCTTAAAAAATAAGAAAAGAACGTGGTCTAATTTTGGTCAGTAATTAAAAAGGAAAAAACGTGAACAGTGTAATCAGAAAACACTATTAAACCCTTTGATCAATGAGAATAAAGTTTTCAGTTGTATCATTAGACAAATAGGGTAAAATGTAAGAGCTTATGAAAAGTAGAAGCTATAGAATATTAAATTACTTGAATTAACTCATAAAAATAAGCAAAGATTTTATGAAGAGTAAAATTACACTACTACCCCTTAAATCATCATAGTTTTTTTTTTTTTTTTTTTTTGTCTTTATATATGATTTTACATATATACATATGGGAGATGATTCTCACACATCACTTTTTAATTCATATACACATTTTGAGTATAAAATCACAGTTATGCTCCTAGTAGGTTAGAACTTATATTATTAAAATAAGTATAATTAAAAGTAAAATAGATAATTAGTTGTATATGAATCAAAAAGTGATGTGTGACCTCCTTATACGTATATACATACACAAGCTCCACCTCCCAATACTCATGTCAAACAGTCACAAAAAATCAAAAATTACTGAGTAAACCACAAGTTAATCCAAACATTTTTATTTAATCATAAAAATCCAACGCCTTTTATACACACAAATATTTGCTGTCGAAATCAACTATCAACCAATTACCTCATTAGAAAAAAAAAAGAAAAATGAAGTAGCGTTCTCGGTCGTCGGGGAGTGCAGGCGATGGTTGTTCACGGCGTTTCAGTCGGGAAATTTGTATGGAACAGTGACCACTCTGCAACTTGATTTGTGTAAAGGGCTGACTAGAGAAGAAACTTAACGGAACCAGGATGGATCCATCATTCATGGTGTCACAATCATCTCGTGTCGTATTCAAGCGTTGATATTACCATACACGGCACGGAAGGCGCGATGTGATGGCGATGGCACATCAATCAATAAAATCATATAAATGGTTCGACTCAAATAATTAATCAGTTTGATCACAACCTGAATTAGGTAAACAATTTCTCTTTAAGGTGCACAATTTACAAATTCAATTTAAATTTAGTTTAATTTCATTATTAGTGAGCTTAAATTTCATGTTACTGATAACCTAAATTAATTTGTATAATTTGGGGAAAATTAATTTAAATTGAACTTAAGCATTGAATGATGTCATTCTTAACTCAAATGAATTTGACTTGAATATTTGAATGTTACAACAATTATTTGATGTTCATATTGCACTCATAAGATGTACATTTGCTTAATGTACACAATAACAAAGTTTCAGCTCTTATGGTCAAGTCTCCAAATTATCTATTTAGGTAGGACCATATTTAATTTCTGTGTAGGTTTTCGTTTCTTTACTCGTGCGAGCCGACACTTTTTACATGGTAATATAATTTAATCGAGTTAGAAGTCATAATGTGTTAACCTGCACATATTTTTCAAGAAATGTGATGCTGTGAAAGTCATCAGAAATGGCGTTTCGACAACTTTTATTCTTCTTTTGTGCTTTATTTTCATTTTTGACAAATTCTGCAGCAATAGATACCATAGTTGTAGATTGACTTTTTTTTTTTTTTTTTTTTTTTTTTGTTGTGCATATTGACTTTTTTTGTGTTAATCGAGTTTTTTTGTGTGCAGATTGACTTTTTTATTGTGCAGATTAAGTTTTTTTTTTTTTTTGCAGATTGACTTTTTTTTTGGTACATAATTGAGAAGTTTTTTTTTTGCAGATTTTTTTTTATTATTGTTTTTTTTTTTTTTGCAGATTGAATATTTTTTTTTTTATATTGATTTTTTTTTTTCACAAACTGAAGCTGAATATGCCCATAGATTGAAGCTCAATCTGCACATAGATTGAATTTCATAGATTGAATTTCAATCTATGAGTTCTCTCCCACCCTTAGTTCTCTGTAGATTACTTCCATATATATATATATATATATATATATATATATATATATATATATATATATATATATTAAATTGAGTGTAATGATTAAAGATGTATAGAAAACTAAACTTTGATTAACCCAATTGACGGAAAGTAGATAAAGATTAGCTCACTCATCCTGACTATAGACGTTTCAGTTTTCTATACAATTTTCAATATTATTTTCACCTTTTCATTCTGTCAAATAGTTAATATTGACCATTTGAAATTTTTGTCATAAATGGAGTAATTATTCCTAACATAAAAGTAGTGGTGATTTCTTTCATCTACATTTTCATTCCTCAAGCATTTTTGGAATTTTAAACAACCTTTCACATCTTCAGAATTTAACAAGGTCGTACGTTCTATTTCAATTTATATCTATTATTCTTCTTTTCAAACTACTAATCTTCATTAGCAAACATCAAGGTCCCTTCTCAAATCATTTAACGAACTCGAGCTTCCTGTAACGAGCCGAACAAGTTTAGTTTAGATAATTAACGAGCTTATAACGAGCCGAGCTCGAGCTTTTTACATGAATCACCAGCCGAGCTCGAGCTAAAAATTTAAAGCTCGAACCAAGCCGAGCTCGAGCTCGAGCTTTCTGAAAACTAAACGAGCCGAGCTCGAACACTACCAAACTTGGGCTTGGTTCGGCTCGTTTACAGCCCTAGTTATGGGTCTCCAAATCCCACGCCTAGAAGGCGTTAGTTGCAAGTCTAACATAAAACAAAAGGCGTGAATTTTGACCTAACCTTTTAAAATGCAACATGTATATATTTATTTTATTAATTTATTTATTTTACGCTCAATTTTCAATCATATTTTACCATATCACCGAAAACCTTTTCAATCAAATTTTAACACTTATATTTAACAATTAACACCCACCACAACACACCATTCAAATTTAACACTTCCGCATCACCGTTAGATTTTTCTCTCTTTTTCAAAAAGTGCAAATTTTCACTCTACCTCACCGCCAAATCCCGTAACCGTAACTCATGGTCTAGCACCGGAGTAGCTCGTCGGCGTTGGTTTCGATATAACATCTCGAAAACGTAAATGCATGATACGGTGATCCCAACGTCACACTACTCTATGTCGACGACTTTGGTTTCTCAAGATTCTAATTTACTTTTATTCATTCTTTTTCCCTAATACTCCCCGTATGCTCATAAACACAGAACACACTTCAAAATGTCATCTGACGTCGTTCGGGAATGAAGAAACGCCATCAACAATGTTCTGGTGGGAAAACGTTATCCTGCTCAACTAACTTTGAAGATTTGCAATGTCGAACGCATTCTGAGAAAGATTCGATCATGTTTCCGATGTGAGACTATCTTGACGACCCCATCGGTTAATCCATGCTGCTTGACGAGCATCGGTGATCATCCTTGACGACTTAAATCAGGTCCACCAACATGTACAACATATAAGCTCATGAGTTACACAGTACTCTAAAATCAATTGGTGATAGAAGGGGTTTCCATTAACTTATATACATACATTTCTTTCTATCAGTTTTCGATGTGAAACTATCTTGCATTTCCTTAATCGATTATCTTCAACCGCAACCCCTACATAAAATTATTTTGGAATTTAACACTAACTCGTACACAACTTGCCGTTTTAATTGAACGGGTCAAACAAGTTAGTTAGTTGACGAATTGGTTTCAAGTGGAGCCTGTATGTTTGGGTGGTCCATACTTTTTAATGTGTTAGAATTTTAATTTGAAGAATCAATCTCATTTAGCAGAGAGTAGTTAATTGTGATCTTTCGTTGCTGTGAGTTACTCTTTTTCTAGCTTCTTTTTTTTAGCGTTTCAAACTGAACTAAACAGAATCTGAATTAGGTTTTAGTTATAACAATTTCTCATTAGGAATCTACGAAACTTACAAATTCCATATTAATTTCATTATTAGTGACTTTGAATTTCATGTAACTGATAACCTAAAATAAATTTGTATAATTTGTGGAAAGTTCGAAAGGGATCAATTTTAACCCAAATTAATTTGACATGAAACCTTTTAACAAGCTATAGAGAATAGACGTGTACATCAGTACCCGACAACCCTTTAAGTATTATAGTCAAGTTTCCAAAAAAAACATTATCAAGTTAATTATGACCACATTTTATTTGTGACTTATTGTTTTCAACGTAGACGTTTAATTTCTGACTGGGTCTACATTCCTTGTATGTATTCTAGTACACAAATTTTACAATATAATTGAGTTCAAATTTGTATATGTGTAAACATGCACATACATTCTAAGAAATAATGACTTTTCAGCTGCAACTTTTATTCTTCTGCAGTGTTTTACTATGGTTTTTGACAAATTGTGCAGCAGTAGATACGTTACTTGTAGATCAAGAAATCAGAGGCAATGAGACGATTGTTTCAGCAAATGAAATGTACGAAATGGGCTTTTTTAGCCTGGGTAACTCCCAGTATCGATACGTGGGGATATGGTTCAAGAACATATCCCCGCAGACAGTCGTATGGGTTGCTAACAGAGAGATTCAAGTTACCTGTTCTTCTTGTGTGTTCAGAGTCAATAGCAACGGAACGTTGTTGATTCTTAACGATGATAATAATTCCTTAATTTGGTCGTCAAACTATTCGTTACCTGTCGGTAACGTAAATATTGTGGCCAAACTTCTGGATTCGGGAAACTTTATCGTGAAAGATAACAGTGGTAGCAGTGATGAAGATTTTATGTGGCAAAGCTTTGATTACCCGGATGACACGATGCTAGCGGGAATGAAATATGGGAAGGACTTGATTACTGGACGGTATTGGTCAATGAGATCTTGGAAGAGTCTAGAAGATCCTTCTCCGGGTCTATATGAAAACCGGGTTGATACAAATGGATATCCACAATTTTTTCGTTGGCGAGGTTCTGTATTAGAAACTAGGTTTGGTCCATGGAATGGTGTTAGATTTAGTGGTAGTTTACCAAGTAAGCCAAATCCTTATTACACATATGAGTTTGTTTGTAATGAGAAGGAGGTATATTTTAAATATGATCTTATTAACAAGTCCTTTATAACAAGGTTGTTTATGACTCCAGAAGGCTCCAGGGTTCGACTAAACTGGATTAATGCTACCCAAAGTTGGGTTCTTACTTTGGCCACAGCGGTTGATATGTGTACCCCATACGGAGTCTGTGGTCCATTTGGACACTGTAACTTTAACAACTACCCTGCATGCAGTTGTTTGGATGGGTTTGAACCAAGACAACCGGATGAATGGAACGCAGGTAATTGGTCAGGTGGTTGTCAACGTAAAAAACTGTTGAAGTGTGGGGATAAAGATGGGTTTCGAAGGCTTTCGGGTTTGAAACTACCGGATAGTCGGCATTCATGGTACAATGTGAACATGAGCCTTGTGGAATGTAAAAAGGCATGCACGAGAAATTGTTCATGTACAGCTTATGCAAACTTGGATATGAGAAAAGGTGGAAGTGGATGTTTGTTATGGTTTGATGATCTGATGGACATTAGAGAAAATGACGAAAATCAAGATATTTTCTTAAGAACGGCAAAATCTGAATCATCAGGTACTAAAAAAATATTTAGTATATGGTGGTTGAACTATCATTACCATCATATGTTTTTCTTCCACTGGACCAAAATTGCTTAGCTTTTGTAGTAATCTCTAAATGTAAATGTAACTTGCCTTTGCCTATTGGTATGACATATTTATCGTTGATAATATATGTTATGTTGTTTATTGAAAATGAGCTCCTGGTATGTATATTACAAATAATAACTTGCTGATTGTATTGATGGATAGTAGCAAATATACCGTAAACTAGATAAACTTCAATGCTTCAGTAACGATAATTTGTTGGAGTTAATGTTGTTTAATGATGTTATATGCTTTCAGTCATGGAAAAAGTAATCATAATGGTCCTTCCAACAACAATTGTTATGGTACTGGTCGGCCTAGCTCTGGCAGTGTATGGTTGGAAGAAGAGACGGTCTCGTGAAGAGAGACAAGGTAATGTAATTATGTTCAATTTAATTTATCCTCAAGAAATTTAGTACACTATACAATCTATCCCGTTTCAGGTAATCTGTCGGAATCCCTGTCCGAGGAGGATGATACTGGTGGGGTCAAGAATAAAGATGATAAGTTGCCGTTTTTCAGCTTTTCGGAAATATCTAAGTTGACAAATAACTTCTCAATAGATAATAAACTTGGAGAAGGTGGTTTTGGTCCAGTTTACAAGGTAGCACATAGTGCATTTATCATCTATATAACTAGGGGCGGTGCTATGTGGGGACCGGGGGGGGTCCGCTTTGCAATTTTCAGTGTTAAAATTTTGGATTTTTCGACTTTGCTCTCGGTGGATTTTTTTTT
Organism: Rutidosis leptorrhynchoides; assembly: GCF_046630445.1. NCBI lineage: Eukaryota > Viridiplantae > Streptophyta > Magnoliopsida > Asterales > Asteraceae > Rutidosis > Rutidosis leptorrhynchoides. The sequence goes on from NC_092340.1 coordinate 42,324,431, forward strand.
GCCCCAATACCTACATATTTTGCCCCAAAACCTTCAAATTTTGCCCAAAATTCTCCAAATTTTGCCCCAAAACCTTCAAATTTTGCCCACAAACCTTCAAATTTTGCCCAAAAACCTCAATATTTTGCCTAAAAACCTCCAATTTTTGCCCCAAAAACTCCGTATTTTGCCCAAAAAAGTTGCTACGGTTTTAAAAAAAATTTCGCCCCCGGTGAAGAAAAATCCAGCTTCCGCCACTGTATATAACCTACCCCTTTTTTCAAATCTACTAAGACTACGTAGGAGTGGGAGGGTTGTAAGGAGAAAGTTGTGGAATCTTGGGGCCGATTTAGTAAAATAATGATTGGAAGTTAGTTTAAAAGGTTGTTGAAAATGTAAGAAGATAAAAATATTAATTTTATATTCAAAAGTGCCGCAAAATAAGCCTCGTTTTTCATTCACAAACTCCCACTAGTTTTCGCCCCAGAAACACCGGGCGTATTTGGGCATTTCATGCGCCACCTCATGGGTGTATTGGTCACAAACGCCCCATTATCTATCTATAGTCTAATAAATAAAAAGTTATATAAGTACAAATATCTTTGCTCATGGAGATAAACAGAAGAATGTATGACATTGATTAGGGTGTAATGGACGATGGACAAGAGATAGCTGTGAAGCGGCTATCAGACACTTCTTCACAAGGGCTTGATGAGTTTAAGAATGAGGTTAGATGTATTCATAAGCTTCAGCATCGGAATCTTGTAAAGATTTTGGGATCCTGTGCTCATAAAAATGAAGTCATGTTGATTTATGAATACATGGCAAACGGAAGCCTAGATACAATATTATTTGGTAAAACCTCTGTTAATAATATTATTTTGTTAATAAAACTTTGACACGTAAGCTATATATGGTTGACTCAATATAATTTGTGGTCTGTATACCGTGCAGATGAGACAAAAAGTTCAGCCCTTGATTGGTGCCGCCGATTCTGCATCATCAATGGAATTGCACGAGGGCTTCTTTATCTGCATCAAGACTCACATCTTCGTATAATTCATAGAGATTTAAAAGCTTCAAATATTTTGTTGGACAGTGACATGAACCCAAAGATATCAGATTTTGGGCTTGCTAGAATATTTGAAGGATATGAGACCGGGGTGAGTACAAAGAATGTGGTTGGAACTTAGTAAGTATCTGAATTTCATATTTGATCTTCTTGCTTACATTTAATTTGATTTAATTATCATCTAATTTAAATTAACAAGTGCATTACAGTGGTTACATCCCGCCGGAGTACGCTCTTCATGGGGTATTCTCTATAAAATCAGATGTGTTTAGCTTCGGTGTTTTGGTGCTGGAAATAATAAGTGGGAAAAGGAACCGACGTATTTTCTCTCAACAACATAGTCACAACCTTCTTGGACATGTAAGTTCATTGCAACTTTGTGTGTGTGTGCGCGCGCGCGCGTGTGTAAATGATATGCAGTTAAATCATTATATCTTATGTCTGATATATTTCAGGCGTGGAGGCTCTTTAAAGATGACAAGAGTCTTCAACTGGTTTCTGCATCGTCATGCGACTCATGTATCATCTCTGAGGTACTCCGATCAATACACATTGGTCTGTTATGTGTGCAAAATCACGCAGAAGATAGGCCAACAATGTCATCAGTGGTACTTATGTTGGGTAATGATGGTGTGTTGCCTCAACCTAAACCACCTGCATTTTTCACTGAAGTTGATCTCGACCCATGGACATCCACCACCACTACCACAATGTCTGCCAACGATATGACGGTGTCATTAACAGGTCGATAGAACGAGTTCTTATTTCTTTCCACATCTTTCTCTTGCAGCTTTATTCAAACATATTTTCGGTTATCTTGTCTTAGATGTTGCATATAGTAAAGTTGTCTTATTTATATAAGGTGAATATGAACCAAAGGAACAACGATGTATAAATTTGTAATCTTCAATAATTCTGTTGTATGTTTTCTCTGTATCCTTTTGATGATGTAGAAAAAGAGGTCATACAAACAATTTGAATCATACTATAAACCGATTAATTGTTCTTAAAACTTACATCTTCAAGATCCAATCCATATCTGTAAATGAATTATTCGATACTTGAACTGAAAGGATTGATAATTGTGCACATTACCTCTCCTCAAACCCAAGTTCATAGGGTCTCCCCTCCAACGATAGTCCGGTCCAACCTTTACCGCCACAACCTCGGACCTCTCCACCTGATTGGTCCAGGATCAGGGAGATTTCGGAACAAGGCTCGAGGAGCGACTCATTGTCGCCATGGTGCTCACGCATGCGCTGAGAGGTGAGCCACCTGCGCTGTCCACCACAATCGGGCTATAGCCTGGCTCTGATACCACTGATGGGATCGTATAGCACAATAACATGTCCTACAATATGAGCCCAAGAGTCACTCTTTTCTTTAAAATCATTTGGTAGTAGAGGGAGTTCCCCTTATACTTATATGCATACATTTGTTTTGTCCCATAATCTGTGGTCCAAATGGTGTCTGTAACATTTACAACGCCCCTCCTTACTTAAGAAAATCTCAATTCTGATGACCTTTGATTCTTCCCATGTTGCTCTTAATGATCAGGTTCCTTCGGATGGTAATTAGAGAGCGGTTCAGGACAGACCTCAACAGGTGCTCGTTACTTTCCCCGATTCCGGGGTCAATGGATCTACGTTGTTTGTTGGACGTCTCAAGAAGAACTTAACACGTAACATGTTGGAATTTGTTTTTGGAAAACATGGATCATTATCGATTTATCAGATATTAAATTTTGTAGTGGGAGACGCTTTACGATGATTTCAATCACCGATTATTGGTTGATTATGTTGGACCTCGAATAGAATGATGGTGGTGAAGTTGATGTCAGTACTGTCAGTGTGAAGGATAAGTCAATCGTCGAGGTATGACTCGAGCGGTTTCGAAGTGGTAAGACTCGAGCGGTTACAAATCCTGGAGGTGTTTCAAATGTTGCTGTTGGTGACCGAACAATAGTGGATTTGGTGGGATCGACTACGGGTGTGCACGGTGGACTAAAGCCAGTGAAGTCGAAGGCTTGTCTAGGTGAAAAATTAAAGTTTATAAATGGAGCAAATGGTCTTGGTGCTAGCTGCAGTGATAATAAATGGTCAAGTTCATCTTTTTTTTTTGGACCATCTTCTTCGGTTTCGAACATTATTGGTGGTCTATTATTTCTAAGAAGATGGGGCGCTTCAACGGGGTTAATAAGTTGGAGGTGGTAGTGAAACAACCCGCGCAAATCCACATGGACGATAGCTTCAACATCTGGTCTCAGTGCGAGGTACTGACGAACGACTCCAAGTAATATCTTTAAAATGAGCAATATGCACAGCGGAAGATTTCTTTAACACCTGAGAATAAACATGCTTAAAAGTGTCAACCAAAAGGTTGGTGAGTTCATAGGTTTATCATAACTTTCATTTCAAAATTTTTAATAGACCACAAGATTTCATTTTTGTAAACATACAGGAATAACCATCTGTATACAGGAATAACCATCTGTAAAAATTATTCATATGATAAGTTGCCTGGTAACCCACATTAACAATAATGCATATAGAATATCACCCAAATGTACAGGAATAACCATCTGTAAATACATGAATAACCATCTGTATATCCATACAAGTATCATCTGTATGTTAATCGAAGTACTAAAGCATTCCATTTTCCAGAATGGGGGGTGTCAGTGCCCATAGATCTATCTTTAGGATTCGCGCTAATTAGTGCATACACTAATTACTAAGTTACCAAGCTATAATAAGCAGGAGTGATATTCGGTATAACAATTCCATCATAGAATGTAGTTTCAAGTACTTGTGTCTATTTTGTAAAATATTTATAAAAGCAGCGCATGTATTCTCAGTCCCAAAAATGTAAAGAGTAAAAGGGATCAAATGAACTCACAGTATGATATTTTGTAGTAAAAATATGCATACGACTGAACTGAACAAAGCAGGGTTGGCTTCGAATTCACGAACCTATATCATTCATATATACATTAACACATATAATTGTAATTGCACAAATATATATATATATATATATATATATATATATATATATATATATATATATATATATATATATATATATATATATATATATATATATATATATATATATATATATTATTAATTGTTATTTTATTAATTTATATTTTAATAACTTAATTAGATATATTTATTTTTATATACATTAAATAGATAATTAATATTTATTACAAAAATATTAATATAGTTATGTTTTATGTCATAAATATATTTTTATATAGAGAATCTTTATTTGATATTTTAATAATACTAATAATAATAATGATAAATATAATACTAATTATACTAAAAATCATGATAATTCTAATAGTTTTAATAGTACTAATTATTTTAATCACCATGATACTTATTGATAATAATAATACCTTCATAATTATATTATTTGTATAAAACTTCCATTTTATTCCTAATCTCAATCATCTTTCATACTTTTATCATATCGAATTCGTATAGGTCACTATATCCATGCTTATAATTGTTAGTAAGTTTTTAATTATCTTTTATTTTATAAGCATAGCATATTAACTTTATATTTTATATCAAGTTCATAATAATAATAATAATAATAATAATAATAATAATAATAATAATAATAATAATAATAATAATAATAATCCATCTTCTTATTAAAAGAAAAGCAAAAGTAAGTAATATTTATTTCAAAAAAAACAATCTTGACCATTAGTTTGTTCCTAATAATTAATTATGACCATTGGATCTTAATGTCAAATGATTATTACTTAATCCAAATTTCATTTCAAAGACACATTACTACACTACCCCTATTAGTCATATGATTATTTTGTAAACAATTACTGATTAAAAAACGGTTCCAGATAAAATAGGAAACAAGTTGAAAAACAAGGATTGTTTTTTAAAAAAGTCAATGACATAATACGTTTATATATGTAAACACATTCTATACTCCGAATTTTTAAATATATCTTCAATGTGTGTTACTCATCTTTTAAGTAACTTACTTGGAAACAGCGATTTTATATATCCTTTTTACACTTTTAAATTTTATCTCAGCAGCCTTAAAAATATTTTTGCCCTCAATATTTTATTTTTTTCAAAATCCAAAACTTAGATTAAGTAACAAAAAAATAAAAATTCGGAGTGGTCTCGGAATAAACAAAAAACAAAAACCGGAATTTAAAAAAAAATCTATAAAGTATTCGGGAAAAAAAATAAACCAAAAATAGAGAAGATTAAGGGATTTGATTAGGTATTATGAGGTATTCAGTTTTTTTAGTATAAGATCTTATCCCTAAATGAAAAAATCATCCCCAATTTCACCGTCAATCTTTACGTCAATCTTTATCCCAATACAATTCAAAATTCAAATCAATTTGAATCAATTCCATATTCATTTCTAAAATCTCGGCCTAAATCAACCAAATATGATCTATAAAACCCTAACAATCGAAGCTGCTATCTTCATTCCAAACACACACAGCAACATACAAATAATCAAAATCTCAGAATCACTCGATCATTCCAATGGCTGCCGATCAAGTTTTTGTGCATTTGAATTTGCTAACCGATGATGTTGTTGATCCAAACATTCGAGTCAAGTTGTTTACTGTTTGGAAACGCACCTATCATAACGCACCGAATGTTGTTGCATCAGTTGAGATGGTTATGATGGATCAGGAGGTATTTCTTCGAATCTGTTTTATATATCATTTAAATACCTACACAGCAACAAAATAAAAAACGTTGTTTACAAGGAGGTATTGCAGAGTTTGCAAATCAACACATAGGTACACGATTCATATTCTTATGAACTACAATAAAGACATTGTGTGTCACTAACGTATTCTAATTCATTACTTTAGTTATTTTCACGTTTCAGATACATTCATGGCTGATCCATTAAACATTTTCTTGCATCCACAAGATCAATAAGGTATGTCATGGAGAAAACTCTGCAATTTTGTTATGGTATTAAAATCACACATGATTTACGAATGTTACTTTATTTATTATTTGAGTGCTTAATAAAAAATTAGTTTATAAACAAAATCAACAAATCAGTTAATCATCTTTATTTGTGTATTTGTTATATGCATATTCAATCATCAAATATGCTTGCTCACTATATGTTATATGAATTTCAGTTTAGTGTAATTATATGGTTTTGGTGGAGAAAATACAAAGCACACTGTAATAGATTGCAACCTTTTACGTTTTTGTTTTTGGTATCTGTTATACAGATTTTGCAGCACTCAAATGTTGAACATAAGTCGCTGGAACTTAAGCTCAGAGACAAAGAAATCAAGTTTCTCAAGTTTTTTTGTTAAGTCAATTTGTAATAGTATTACAACTGAACATATGAGTTATTTCAAAATCAGATTAGAATTGTTATTTGGTGAAAATTTTATTCTATGCTTTTTAGAATATAACCTTTGATTATCAACGTATATGTGTGTATTAGTAAGTGAATTGTTATTTTCTGAAAATTAAAGTCAATGCTTATTTACTTAATTGTTATTTAGTGAAAGGTTTCCTGGTAAACTACAAATAAAGAAAAAGCCCGAATTTATTTGTATAAACATGTGTGTTCAGTAAATGTATTTCAAAAATATTGTCTAGGATAAGATGACATTAAGTTTGGCATTGATTTAGTATGTTTGTTATTTGTATAAACATGTGTGTTCAGTAAATGTATTTCAAAAATATTGTCTAGGATAAGATGACATTAAGTTTGGCATTGATTTAGTATGTTTGTTATACGCCTATAATCAAATCCCTTAATATTAGCTAAATCCTTTGCATATAAAACTAAAATCATCACAAAATATGGGAATAATCACTAAACATAAATAATCCAATCACCCTTCAAAATAAATCAATGCTGGTTTAAAACTTTATGAATACCCAAGGTTGGAGAACTCGGATCTCGGAGAGATCTCGTTTGAACATTTTTTAGGAGATCTCGGCATCTCGGAAAAATCTCGGGGAGATCTCGGGCGTTGACTTACGTTGACTTTTTGATTTTTTATGTATGAATTTATATATATGAATAAATATATGTATATTTATATACATTTTTATGAGATTTTACAAGAAAGTCCGAGAAATAAGTGAGAAAATATGAGAAATTACAAGAGTTTAAAAGAAAATATGAGAAATGAGCATAACACTCTAAGATATCGTGGCTTTGACTAATTTTGACCCAGTTGACCGAGAAATCTCGGGAGATGGACATCTCGTCTCGGTTGCTTTTTAAAAACGAGATCTCGGGGAGATCTCGGGGAGAAATAAGGAGATTTACAACAATGTGAATACCGAGTGAATCATAACACCTATTAATCGATATCCTGCAAATATTAGTAGACAGTAAAAAACGATGGAAGAAATCAAGCTTACTCAAGATGTTTCAGAGTTTGCCATCAAAACCAACAAAAAACGCGGTCCATATAAGAAAAAACAATTATCAGTTGAGCAACAGGTTTATTTTTTTGCTTTTTTCTTATTATTGTGCATAAACTAAAGATTTGTTTCATCACTTTAACGACTTATACCGGGCTCATATGTATTGTTATCTAAAAAAAACAGGAACACAAGAAAGAAAAAAAGAAGGAACAAAATAGAGAGCAGTCAAGAAACATCGAATACTAAAACAGGTAATTTTAGAAACTGAAAGGAAATGATCGATTTTACCTATTTTGCTTCACTTTCAATCGGGTTAAACCTAATGAACACCATTAAAGGACCAATTGATCATTAGTAAAAAAAAAAAAGTTGATCACTTGTAATCAAATAATGTAAAAAGCAGCAAAATTGGTCCTCACAAATGTTCATTAGTTTAAAGAATTGCAACAAGTAAAAGAGGTTATTTATCGTCTTATGCTAATGTCTTTGAACTAATACATCATGGAAATTCATAGTTATGTTTTTTGAGTACAATGTTACACAGATTGTAGAATTGTTATTTTACAAAACTGGAAATGTTAAAATCGATGTACCACATATATGTTATCCATTGGTAAAGCTTTATTATTACATATATTGATTAATTAGCTTTTTCATAATATTATAATACATGATTAATTGTGGATACTCATATTCTCATATAAGTAATAACCTTTAACTCAAAATGACACTTTAAACAAATGCGACTTCATGTGAATCCGGTTAAAATAGTGGTTTAGTAAGCGTAATACCAAATCACTATTTTAGTATTAATGCAATTCGACCGATAATTTGTACTATTGATTCATATAATAGCATTAAATAATTTACATACATGGGAAACACATATCATTAAATCAGGTAGTTGATCTTGCCATCATGTTTATGTTGTAAAAGTTTCTTGCAACCAAATGAATGTATTAAGAGCCTTAAGGGTAACAGTGTTCTTGGTGACTGATATTAGTTACTGTCTTCATAGGCATGCTTTCATAATATGGAAAACACAATACGACAAATATCTCAACAGCTTGAAAACAAAAATTCACTCAAATTTCAGGTTGCTATTCTTATTTCTCCATTTCACGATCCATTATTTAATTTTATTATATTGCAACAATATAGTTGACTATAATAGTTACATATCTATTTTGTTAATAAAATGTTAAATTTACAGGCCAAGCAACGAAATTTTGACAATCTTGGTAAGAAAAATAACTAAAACTACAACTCTTTGTGTTTTGTTACAAATCATACATTATCTGTTAACATATTAATTTGACTGTTGGCAAAACAGATCCTACACACTTTGTTCAAGAATACATCATCTGGTGGGAAGAACTAGATCAGATGGTTGTAAGTCTAAAAAAAAATGTTGAATCAATCTACATACAACGAAATAGATCCCATAAACAACAATATCTTAAAACATTATATCAAGTTTGGCGATTTGAAAGCTAATGCATCAAAAATCAATCTCTTGCCTATTGTTTTGGGATCTTGGATGTCTCATGTGGAACAATTCCTCGCATGGGTTGGTGGATTTAAACCATCAATTATAGTCACGGTATTTATATTCTTTTTTACAATTATGTGTAAATCTAAAATGTTGTATAAAATAAGAGTAATAGTATTGGATCTAATATAGTATACGACATTAGTTAGGTTTAAGAATTATTAATACAATAACATTCTCTATTTCAGCTAATTATTAATCACGTCCTACTAAGTGAACAAGAAGCAGAAAAGATGGAAGCTTTGAAGTTAGCAGCAATGAAGGAGGAAACTAACATCACAAATAACATAACCAACTTGCGAGATACTTTAATTAATTCTTTTTCAGGCAAATCATTCGTTGATAAAGGAGACTTTTCTGCTATGAATGGTTTCTCGAATCAAATGTCAGAAAACTTAGGAAGATTATCTGTTCTCAAAAACTATTATGATCAGGTATCGTTTTGATGTTCAATATATTTTATAACTACAAATAGATGTATAAATATCATATGTAACCACATTTTTGTTGCATTTTGTACATTTACAGGCAGATGAATTACGCATTCATATATTGCAAAAGATGGTGGATTTAATAAAGATAAGACAAAGATCTATGGCATTGCTTTCAATTCACAACTATCAAAAGCGATTAACTTCGTTTAATCACCAATGGGACTCCATAACTATATAAATAATTTTTATGTTCCTTTTGTTTTATTTATATTATTTTTATTTTTATGTAAACTCATCAACTTGTTTGTAATTATGTGAGCATATTTTCACGTAAAACATTTGGAACTACAAGTACTTTTATATCTTACGTTAATTTAATAACCTTTTTTTAAATAGAACCCGCAAATTCGCGGGTCTTTAACTAGTAATAATAATAATAATAATAATAATAATAATAATAATAATAATAATAATAATAATAATAATAATAATAATAATAATTATATTTGTTTTTATACCTAATAAAAAGGGATTATGCGTTTGGTTTGGATCCTAAATCAGATCGAGAAAACAGAAGCAGAGGCGACGTATTACGATTTAGGGTTTCTTTGATTCATCAACAGATCAATCAATCAAAAATCATAAATGTTTATTAGGGCATCGATTCATTATCATCATCGTTCAGAGTCATCATCAGTCTTCATTATCATCGTTAATTGTCATCCTTCATTAGTCGATCAAGTAATCAGTCAATCAATTGATTCAAGTAATACTTATCTTAATTTCTTTAACCTCTCATTATTTTCTGTATTTTTAATTGAATCGAATACGTACAGTAACAGTAGAGGGAGGTTTCAAATGATGTTGATGATGAATTGTGGTATTTTAAAATAGGTGGTGATGGTGATTGATTTGGAAGGTTTGATTGAACGGAAAACCTAACTAGAAGCGGTAAACGTGTAGCAGCAACGGGTGATTGTAGGTCTGGTAATGGTTATTTGCAGGATGTTGATTGAATCACGATAGGCTCACAAAGTATCCTTAGTATGCAAAAGGTTTGGTCCATATTGATTCATCTAGAAGGATAGCCAATTTCTGATCAGTCAAACAGGTATCCATCTTTATATGAAAATTTTGATTTCCATACTAGCACAGTTTAGTCTGGAGTATACTTAACAGTTGAGTCTTTATAACATTAGAGTTTACTAATTATTCTTACATGCTAAAAGGTTATGAGATTTGTTCGTGGACTATCTCATATTGATTTGTTTGTGGTTTCATTATAATGAGAGTATGGGTAAGGTTGTTTATAAGTGGAAACAAGATAGTTGGGTTTTGTTACAGCAAAAACCACATGACTCTGGAACGATCTCTTTGGTAAGAACTTTTAGATCATGGATGAAGGTAATATATAGGTATTTGTATCAATTCATTTTATGTAATTCAAATGAAATCTTATATATCTATTAATGGGGAAATCATGTGCTTACAGTTCTTCTGCCTCGAAAGTGCAACAGACATTTGTAATTAGCTGCAAGACAAAGGTATTGTTGAGAGAAAAGAAGATGGTGAGTTTAATTGTTTTTCGTTGCTGTTTTAGTTGAGTGTTGATAGTGAACCGAAACCAAAACACATAAAATAATTTCCTCATGGTTGATTTAATGTTGTTGCAGGCCTAAGGATAGCAGCCTTAATATCGAACAGAAGGCAGGAAGCAGATCTGATGGGTTGTTTGATGGTTGTTTGTGCAGGAGGTCGCGAAGAAGATAACAGTGGAGGGAGAGAAAGGCGATGGAGAGTTGGTGTAATGTTTGATTATATCACATGTGTGTCTATATATTATCCATATATATATATATATATATATATATATATATATATATATATATATATATATATATATATATATATATAATATAAAGTGGTGGCATGGTTTCAATTAGACAAGAGATAAAGCAAAGATTGTGATGGTTCTAGTGGGTTTGTTATGGGTCGATATCAGGAATAAAAGAGAGCAACAAAAATTATATCAATTGCAAGTAGTAGTGGTGGAGGTTAGATCATGATAATGTCTATATATGTGCGAGTATATTTGTATATAACTTTTTTTAATATAAATTTAATTGTTGGGTTAATCAGTTATCCTAAGTTTGAGATTTAAATTAGTTATGTTAAAATCTTACATGGTTATCAACTTTTACTAGTTAATTAAGTAATGGTTAACAAGTCGTGTTTAAAATCAGTAGTAGACCGAGTAATGAGGGAAGAGGTAGAAGAAATGAACAAGATGATGTGTGGTTTGCATATCTAAATGAATGCTATGTATATATTTTCTCTATCTATATATGTTTATGTGTATATATATATTGTGTGAGAGAGAGATAAATAGCTAATGGTCGATATCATGTTACTTTGATAGATGATGTAGCAAAGTGGCGAGTTATTTAATACTGTAAGTCCGTAACTAAAGTTTGTATGGGATTGATCTGGGAGCATATGACTAAGCCTAAAAGGCCATAGAAAGAATATTAAGTGGATGAAATACTAACGAATATTTGTCATAATCTTATGGGTTAATTATCACTTTTCTATATATAATAACTAAACAACTACGGAGTAAATCTTTTTCTCAGTTCATGTTATCCAACTATCATGAGGTGATTAATTATATTTATATAACATAATACTCCATATAATAATAATTAATGATGATTGATGATTAAGTATTGATAATTTAATAAATAGATTCTAAATACAATTTTAACTTGACTATAATTTATATACTCATTTTCGGATCACCGTTTATTTTTAAAATCACATAAGTTTGTTTTTATAACCATCGAATGATATCGAGTGCTACAATCGTTTACTAAATGAATTCGGAACCACATATATATATTTAAATGTATACGTATCTATTTACAAGTAATTGTTCGTGAATCGTCGGGAATGGTCGAAGGTCAATTGAATATATGAAACAGTTCAAAATTTTTGAGACTCAACTTAACAGACTTTGCTTATCGTGTCGAAATCATATAAAGATTAAGTTTAAATTTGATCGGAAATTTCCGGGTCATTACAGGTAGGCCTAAGGGTTCGCTTAAAAGTATAAGAAAAGGGTGGACAGTGACTACTCGCTTCGCTTGCGAGATTTCGAAGAAGATGTTCGATAGGGAAAGTTATTCAGCTTATGTTTCACGAAGAACCTGGTGCTACATCCGAGGTTGCTAATGATGTTGGTTCTTCGAACGTGTCCAATCCTGGATCTAGGACTAGTTATACTTACAAGTCTCGGACAGGGAAGAAGGTGACGTATGCTCAAGTCGACGGTAGATTTCGAAACCAGGTAATATTGAAAAAATAGTACAACTCCAGCAGGTACGAATGGCGGACGTTAGCTCTCAATATCTTGCTTGGCGAGTTGGTTTATGTTTCTTTGGTTTGTCGATTCCAGCGGGTAATATTGAATAGTACAACTCCAGCGGGTACGAATGGCGGACGTTAGCTCTCAGTATCTTGCTTGGCGAGTTGGTTTATGTTTCTTTGGTTTGTCGATTTTCATCTTGAGTTGTGGTTTGGAGGTGGTGTTCTTTTGTGGTTTCGTTTGTTTTTGCATTGTGCGTGTTTGATAGTGTGTTTGTGTTTTATTCTTACTGTTTTGTTGAGGCTCATAGCCTGACACCTTCGTTTAGTCGTGTAGGTGTGTTGTTTTCTTGTTTCGAGCCTAACGGCCTAACCGGGTTTCATTGTATTCTCTAAGTTAGACTCTTTCATTTTCAATGGATATTTGTTTATATAACTTTTCGGGTTTTTTGAAAAATAAAAAAAAAATAATAATAAATGTAGGAGTATAGTACGAGAGTAAACTTGAGTTAACTTCTTTGAGATTGATTTAGTGATAATTGAAAAGTGAAAATATGGTAGAGAATAAAATGTTTATGTGGAAAATTTGTTATTGCACCACACAACATTTTATATTTACCACACATTTCATATAATTAAGGTGTATCCATATTCATTTTTATTTAAATCTACCTTCATATTTAAATCCATCTAAATTTAATTCTTCCGTTCATACTCATATCTGTTAGATTATATAGGTAAACGAATATTCGTTGGAAGTTAATTTTTTTCTAATATATCATATTATAATAAAATGAAATTATCAAAGTATCTTTAAAAAATATAAATATTATTTAATATAATTTATATAAAAAAACATGCAAGTGTTGTTATCAAGTGAACAAAATATGTATGTATTAATTAATGTTACGTTTAATCACTAATATTAGTGATTAGTCACACATGCTTTGAGATATTCTGATTATAAGATATATAAATTTAATAATATTTACATTGCTGTGTCCTCACAGTCCACATTTTCGATAAAATTTTAATAGTTCATAGTGTGTATGCATAAGGATATGTAAATGTATATGCATGAATATGTATATACTTATATATATGCGTATATGAATTTCAGGTGATAAATGAATATTTCAGTGGATGATAAATTGTCATTCATATCAGATCAACTAATTTTCACATCATCAATATTTATATCATATCCGCTTATCATTCATTTAGATCATCTATATACATTTTAATGAATTTGGTGGATCTTTGATGGATCGAACATCTATTGTCATTCCTATTTCCAAGACGAAGATCATATTTTGCTTGAAAAGGATGGAGAAAGACGATGGTTTGCCATCGGTTTTTTTGAATAAAAGCCAACAACGCTTCTAACAACGTTATCATTATGAGTGATCTTAAAGCATCAAAATTGTTGAAATAAATATATAATGATATAGTGGCATTCTTGGGCGGAAACAAAAGGGGGTCGGGTGGGGCGCCCGCTCTAGTGGATTTGAAAATTTTAGCTCAAATTTTTTTTTTATTTTGCAGACAAGTCTCTATATTTTGCCCCAAAACCTTCGTATTTTGTCCAAAAATCTCTATATTTTGCTCAAAAGCCTATATATTTTATCAAAAAAAAGTTGCAGTGAATGTGAACGCCACTCAACACACCACCTCATTATTTCCCAGTTTGCCAGCATATCCGTCAAATACCCCACCCTACCAAACACGCCACTATTGCCCATTATTGTTAAAAATGTTCTTACGCAAAAGTTTCCATCGTAAAAGCCCGTTTAGAGAAAACGAAAATACATTACATTAAATTATAACTTTCTACAGTTTGGGCCCAAATCCTTAGCTGAGCCCAATTAATTGATCCAATAAAAGTACATCATGCATATTCAAAACCTCAAAATCTTACTTGTTAGTCATCTAAATTATGTAGATAAATGTATAATTGTAATTCTTAATCCATTATTTCCTCGCTCAACTTCCAGGTGAGAGTAGTGTCAGAGGTTTTGGCCGTAAAAGTATAAAATAATAGTTCATTGATTAGATTCTCACTAGACCACTCTTGATAACTTAAGGACTCAAATAACAATAATTAACTCATAGTTAAACATTACCTATGATAATAGGTATGATTGGTGTCGAAGGGTCGGTCAAAAATGAACCTAATTACTCTACTTTAGATATGACAAATAGGATTTGTTCCACGGGAAATAGTGGTTAAATGCAAGCAATTCTCAGGAGTTTGGTTTTGTGATTAACTAAGAGTACCTAAGTGAATTATTACTTGAACAATAAAACTAACAATAATGAACTTAAGCAAAGAAGGTAAATAACTAAGCAAATAACGAAACTTGCAAACAATACTTAAAAAGTCTTTACTCCTTTTCAATCCCAATTAGACATGCATACATCAAACAAGTCATGTGCTACCAAGTTCTACTCAAATCTCATAGACAAGAACTCTTGAGTTTCCTAAAGTGATTATCTTGGGTACGATTATGACACTTACACACTTGTCTTTATCCTTAACTAATTAGCACTAAGGTGGATTAAGAACAATATGTAACAATAATGGTCTTGCAATAATCAACAATAATCAACTTGCATTAAATAAAACTTGATCAATTCACAATATTCATAACACAAAAGACTTAAGCATTACAATATTGCAAATCACACAAAACTTGAATGAAATATACATATACTAATTGTTCATGAAAGGAATAAAGTAAATGAGAAGAGCCACTCATGGTGAGGATGATGAACATGATGATTTGATGAAGAATCTTGAATAACTTGGCTTGAATCCTTGAACTTGGAATGATTGTGATGATGATTGTAGTGTTTTTAGCTCTCCAAACTGATAGGAATCATCCCCAATTCGTGGTTTAGAGTTTGGTATTTATAGATGTCATGTATCTTGTTCCCTAAGGAAAAATCCCACCAAAATCGGCCTAAAAAATTATCTAGAAATTCGCCCAGCCGCAATTTGCACCCAGTGGCCGCAAAAACTGGCCGCAAAAAGGCGCTAGTCCTGACCCTGTCAGCATCCAAAGTCCATCAGCCAGCCGCAAATTGCGCCTGGCCATCGCAATTTTCGGCTGGACCAATTTTTTTCTTCTTTTTTCTCGTTTAAACCCCGTTTTGCGCGTACTTGTCTCGAATCGTCACTTGTTATAAAAACCTCATCAACTATCATTTTAAACCTCAAATATTCGCGTAAACTTCAACTCTTAATAACAATATTGATCGGCATTTATGACCCGATCAAGGTATTCTTACGTTTTCGATACGCATTACGAATCGACTAATTCAGAACGATCACTCACTTTACGGATAATGATACGCTATTCGGTTAGCGTATAGAAACGTAACAGAAAAACACAATTAAATGAATAACCGATCACCATAAACGTGAACAAAAGCCTAGAAGAACCATAAAAGAATAGCTTTCAGCGAACAGCGGATAGATTCATAAAGAGCGAGTAGAGATGAGGGATAAAAGTCATGTTCCGAAAAATAAGAGTTGACTGGTCAAAGTTCTGAAAAATATGGGTTGACTCACCAATCAGAGCATGACGCATGTCCGTTTCTAAAGAGAACCATTGACTTTTCTGCCTATAAATAGGCCACCTGGATTCCACCAATTGATAGAGGACATCATTTTGTCAGGGTAGAACTTTCTCTCTCTACAGAGGAACTTTCTCTCTCTAAGTGATTGACTTAAGTTTGACCTTGACTGAATTCGCAGCTTATCTTTGGATCCGGTAATCATAGTTATACGGAAGAGTTCAGGAAGATCAAACCGCTCACCGTTAACGTGATTGTGATTATTTACACTCGTATCTTATCCGCACTCCGGATTTGGTACGATCATTTGGCGCCATCCGTTCAGAATTTAGTTTTGAGCTTTTTTCTATAATACAATAGAAAGAGAACATCGTTAAGAAGATGGGAGGAGATCAAGGTAAAACAATAATCCAAGAGTCTTCAAAGAGGGTACAAGAGGAAAACAACAGTAATGAGATTACTGGCAGATTGAATAAGAGTACACAACAAGTAAAATTCTCACCAATACAACCTTTGCAGCTATTTGACAATCCGCAGATAAAAGAACAAAGCGAAACAATTGATGAATCAACCAAAAATGATGAACAAGAGGTCTTGAAAAATGATGAACAAAGTGAAACAATTGATGAATCAACCAAAAACATTTGATTAAAGGGTTCAACATCTTTTGAAAATGGCTCCAAAACGAAGAAGAAGCAAGCGATCATAGCAGCTGTGACGATATCACTTGGTTTAGTCCTTGTATGTCTGATTCTTGCAAAGTATCATGGAAAAAGAAAAAGAAAAAGAAATCGCACAAACCTGATTTAGGTGGCCCGAATGAGTCCCTTTCTTCAGTTTAAAACTAGAGTCAAGTAAAGACGGTAACTTTATCAAAATTTGTCGGTTGTGATGAGGTCAATGAGAGTCATAAGGACGATACAGAGTTGTCGTCTTTTAGCCTTTCTGTCATTGCTAAATCTACAAACAACTTCCCTCCCAATAATAAGCTTGGTGAAGGCTGATTTGGTCTAGTTTATAAGGTAATACTATTTTTGTATAATTATATGATGGATGGATTTTCCTAATGATAACTTGGGGTTGTCGTTAATGTTGATTTATTGTGCCCGTCATAACACAAATCTATACTACCGCTTATATACAGGCCTATGGGATCACACACTTTAGCATTTAGACACCATTATTATATATTGTTGATATATAATTATAACCTATAGTTAAAAAAAATATAGTTTAATTAAATATGATTTAATTAAATATAAAAGACTCAACGGACCATCAAAACTTAAAATAATTATTTAATAATTATTTGATCTTACGGGCCAAGTAATAAAAGGATGAATGGGCTTTTCTTTTTAAGTGTATATCAAATATCCATTAGGTCTAATTTCATGACAAAAAAAAAATGAAATAATTGATATCAAGTTTTTATGTATAGAGTTGAATAATAAAAGCAAACAGCCATCTCCTTTTGTCGTGTCCATCTGCGAAAAAGTTAAGAAAGAAGAAAATTAAAAACCAAATCCTCCTTAGTTATTGGTGGCTGGCGAGAGTCACAAAAGGGTTTCATAATTTAGTTTTCTCAAAATAAAAATACAGTAAGATCAAAAGGGTTTGCCGTAAGAATAAAATAAAAGAGTTATTTTATTGTTCTTCGATGGTTGTTGACTACCGAGACGTCAACAGAAGGAGTATAAGGAAAGTTATGATTTTATCTTTCTTTTCAATCTTAAACAATATATGATATTGTTTTCGTGTTATACGGACTAGCATCCGATTGGTGTTGTTCGAGGTGTTGTGTGGATCAACCATAGAGATATTTATACACTTTGAATATATGTTTCAACCTAGACGTGGACAGTTGTTTCTACCGTTCTTGCATCGCTCGCTAAAGGTATATCTAAACTCCTCATTATAAATTTATTAGTTGACAATTATTAGTGGTGTAATTGGATCTTGTTGGGAACCGTTAATCGTGTGAACGTTTAATGATGTTTATTTTAATGTTAATAAAAGATGTTTATTAATGAATGAAAATATATTTACTTTTATCGTTCCGTTGCGTTTATAAAATTTAAAAGTCCACACGGTTTTCCACCAGTGGTAATCAGAGCCGATTTTACACCGTTTTAATTGTCGTGTGATTATTCTTTAGATTTAGTTTTGTGGTGTATTGGTGAAAGTCAAAACCTTTTTGGTTTTTAAAGTCTTCTCGGTTGATTTAGACTTAACCTCATGACGCACAAATATGATTGAAAGAATATCACTATTTTAAATTGTAGATTTAATTTTTATGACTTGAATAATTGTTATAATTATTGATAATTTTATTCCATGGTTATACACATGCATTGTAGCCATGGATAAACCATAAGTAAGTTTTAATAATGTAGTTACTAAAATTGTGCTTGCATACATAACCCATGATGCCCCGACCTATATTGTGATTATTGTGATTGTTGGTCATGGCAGTTTTAAGCCATGTTGGTTATTTGATTTAATGAGAGGCCATTGTAGCCAAAGTTGTATTGTATTTATTTTCAATTTCATAGTATTGTATTTAAATTTATTTCAATTTGTAAAAGTACTAGATTAGTTGTATTTTTCAATTTTAAAATAAATGTAACAAGATGAAGATTGAAGTTAAAGATGCAATATGGAGTTTGGTTTTGAAGATGGCACATGGATCAAGTTAACAACAATGTCGTTCGGCACATGTTTTCACTTGGTTCTTGAATCAAGTGGGAGCTATGGTATTGTCCTTAGTTTGACCTCTTGATCTCATGTCGGCTCATGAGATCAAGCACAGGATTTTGGGCTAGGCTATGTGTGTGTGATGCATGATTGTGTTTTATATTTGCATATATATATATATATATATATATATATATATATATATATATATATATATATATATATATATATATATATATATATATATATATATATATATATATATATATATATATATATATATATATATGCAAATATAAAACATAATCATGCATCACATACACATAGCCTAGCCCAATATATATATAATTATTGATTATAATACATGTTAAATTGTTTTTGATGAAAACATTAAATAAAACACATAACGAGTTTAAAGATTAAAATTAATAATTTTAAATGTTAAACTCTAATGAGTTTAAAATTGATTATTTTAAAACTCAAATAATATATATGATCGACATCTTTTAAAATTGTTTTAAAACAATACACGTTTTTGTATTTGTTATTTTTATATGCTATAAATTAAATAACAAATTAGACGTACAAACATAATCAGCATATATAATTGGTTAAACTATTTTTTAACTAATAATGTAGCGGATCTTGTGTGCATGCATTATTCGTTGACACGAACTTTTTCTAAAATACCCGTCAAATTTAAGTCATGCCATCCAATGACCTTGCAAACACTCCTCGTTATTTTTCTGATCTAGTGAGACTAGGCTGAATTATAGCCACGAGGTGGATTTTTCGATCTAGTGAGACTAGCGTGAATTTCCACTGTTTCCAAATTGGACGACTTAATCGTATTCACGGTGAGACATGAGTTCGAGGCAAGGATGGGACAAACATGCCAGTAGAGAATAGTGGTTTGTTAGACTACATATATCTCTAGGTCCCATAAAGATCTAAGAGTTGCACTTGTAATGCAATTGGTACCCGCTACCTACCAATAGACTCCATAACTGCTAGCTGATCAACAGATGTGGCTATGGAATCTCTATGTGGATCTTAGGCTTTCGTAAATTAATTATTTTTAAAAAATTATAAAAACTTGGGTAGTTAATGTATTAAAGCTCAATATCGAAAATACTAAATTGAATCTTATATCTGTTGTAGATGTCAAATAATCAAAACGTAAACCAGAACATACATCTTTCTTTGTTGGAGAAGGATAAACTCAATGTTCAAACTTCCTAGACTGGTACTGCAACATGAGAACTGTTCTAAAGCATAAATGGAAGTTGAACAAAATTTAGAACCCTTATATGTTCCTCCTGGTGTGGCAATTGCTGTCACTTAGCAAAATGCTTATTGGATGTTGTTCGATGATCATGAAGAAATAGGATGGAAGGGTGGAAAAGAGTAAGCCGAATACTTTGTGGAAGGGAAATGGCAAATCATTTGCCAGGAAAAATCTTCCACCTTCCAAGAAGGAAAGCCCAACAAAAGATGTTGAATGTTTCCATTATGGAAAGGTTAGCAATTAGAGAAGGAAGTTGTCCTATCTACCAATATGAGCTGAGAAAAGGCAATGCTAGTAAGACTAGCAAACTCAGGTATATTTCATATATAGTTATATACTTCTTCTAGTGATTCATGGATATTTGTTAACCGGTTGTAGCCTTCACACTTGTAATAATATGAAGGGAATGAGAAGAAGTAATAGACTGAAGAAAGGCACACTGGATTTGCGAGTGGGCAATGGGAATCAAGCTTCGGTTGAAGCCATTGGTCACTATGAGCTTACCCTTCTAAGTGGTCTTATTGTTTTGCTGGAACAATGTTATTATGCCCCTAGTATTAGGAGCAATATAGTTTGAAAGATGCTGGTTTTGAACTTGCATTTACGCACTTTGGTTTTCAGTTTCTAAGGATAATATTTTTTTATCTTAATGCCTATTCACATGATGGTCTTTTTGAAATTGATATACATTGTGTGATTTCAAATGATAAATTATGTGTATACATGTACCGCCAAATAATTCAAGCAAGACTTGAATAAAACCTATCTATGACATTGTTGTCGTGGTCATATAAACAAGGCATTTCAAAATTCTATTCTAATGAATTTTTAGAATCAATTGGCTATGAGTCCTTTGATGTGTGCGAGTCTTGTTTATATGGAAAGATGGTAAAGGTTCTTTTCTCCGATTTAGGAGAAAGAGATAAAGATCTTGTAGGACTAATACATAATGATGTATATGACCCTTTTAGAATAATGTCTTGATATGATAAGTCTTACTTCATTATAATAACTGATGGTTATAGTAGATATGGTTATGTTTTACTTGCTGAAACATAAACATGAAGTTTTTTTTGAAAGGTTCAAAAGTCTTCCAAAATGAAGTAAATAGTCAGCTTAGAAATACCATTAAATCACTTGTCTCTGATGGAGAAAGTGAGTTTATGAGTCAAGAGCTTTTGGACCACTGAAGAATTGTGGGATTGTCTCACAATTCACTCCACCTTAGACACCAGAACACAATAGTGTGTTTGAGTAGAGGAATCAAACTTTATTTGATATGGTTTGATACATGATGAGTCTGATTACTCAACCACTGTCTTTTAGGGATATATATTAGAGTCTGCTGCAGGCACACTCACTACGATTCCAACCATGAAGGTAGAAAAGACACCATATGAAGTATGGCATGGGAAGATTCCCAAGTTGTCTTATTTGAAATTCTAGGGCAATGAAGCGTATGTGAAACATGACACTTTAAACAAAACCCAGAAGTATCAATGTCACTTTTGTGATACCTAAAGGAAATAATGGGTAATTACTACTTTCACTGCGAATCTGAAACACAACGTGTTTACTGCTTGGTCTAATAAGTTCTTAGAAAGAGACCTTCTCTTACAAGAATTTAGTGGGAGTAAAGTAGATCTTGACGAAATTCAAGAACCACAAAGTAACATACCTTCTATAAGCACTAGCTATCCACACGTTGAATCTGAGCGCATTGTTGGTGAGCCAGAATGTGTTGCACCTGTACTTCATAGATCTAGTAGAACTCCTCGTCGGCATAAGAGGTTTGATTATCTGATTAATTCAGATGAACCTCACCTAGGGGATTATGATGAACCCTCTATCTACCGTGAGGTCATATCTGTAGTGACCCGAACTTTTCCATGTTTATATATATTAATTGAGATTTATATTTACATGATTAAATGTTTCCAACATGTTAAGCAATCAAACTTGTTAAGACTTGATTAATTGAAATATGTTTCATATAGACAATTGACCACCCAAGTTGACCGGTGATTCACGAACGTTAAAACTTGTAAAAACTATACGATGACATATATATGGTTATATATATAGTTAACATGTTTTTATTATAAGTATGTATCTCATTAGGTATTTTAACAATGAGTTATATACATAAAAATGAGACTATTAATTTAAGAAACTCGAAAACGATATATATAACGATTATCGTTATAACAACGTCTTACTAGGTACATATGAATCATATTAAGATATTGATACACTTGGTTAATTATGTTAAATGATAAGTAAATATATTATTAAGTGTATTAACAATGAAATACATATGTAAAAATAAGACTACTAACTTAATGATTTCGAAACGAGACATATATGTAACGATTATCGTTGTAACGACATTTAACTGTATATACATCATACTGAGATATATTATATATCATAATATCATGATAATATAACAATTTAACATCTCATTTGTTATAATAAACAATGGGTTAACAACATTCAACAAGATCATTAACCTAAAGGTTTCAAAACAACATTTACATGTAACGACTAACGATGACTTAACGACTCAGTTAAAATGTATATACATGTAGTGTTTTAATATGTATTCATACACTTTTGAAAGACTTCAAGACACTTATCAAAATACTTCTACTTAACAAAAATGCTTACAATTACATCCTCGTTCAGTTTCATCAACAATTCTACTCGTATGCACCCGTATTCGTACTCGTACAATACACAGCTTTTAGATGTATGTACTATTGGTATATACACTCCAATTATCAGCTCTTAGCAGCCCATGTGAGTCACCTAACACATGTGGGAACCATCATTTGGCAACTAGCATGAAATATCTCATAAAATTACAAAAATATGAGTAATCATTCATGACTTATTTACATGAAAACAAAATTACATATCCTTTATATCTAATCCATACACCAACGACCAAAAACACCTACAAACACTTTCATTCTTCAATTTTCTTCATCTAATTGATCTCTCTCAAGTTCTATCTTCAAGTTCTAAGTGTTCTTCATATATTTTACAAGTTCTAGTTACATAAAATCAAGAATACTTTCAAGTTTGCTAGCTCACTTCCAATCTTGTAAGGTGATCATCCAACCTCAAGAAATCTTTGTTTCTTACAGTAGGTTATCATTCTAATACAAGGTAATAATCATATTCAAACTTTGGTTCAATTTCTATAACTATAACAATCTTATTTCAAGTGATGATCTTACTTGAACTTGTTTTCGTGTCATGATTCTGCTTCAAGAACTTCGAGCCATCCAAGGATCCGTTGAAGCTAAATCCATTTTTCTCTTTTCCAGTAGGTTCATCCAAGGAACTTAAGGTATTAATGATGTTCATAACATCATTCGATTCATACATATAAAGCTATCTTATTCGAAGGTTTAAACTTGTAATCACTAGAACATAGTTTAGTTAATTCTAAACTTGTTCGCAAACAAAAGTTAATCCTTCTAACTTGACTTTTAAAATCAACTAAACACATGTTCTATATCTATATGATATGCTAACTTAATGATTTAAAACCTGGAAACACGAAAAACACCGTAAAACCGGATTTACGCCGTCGTAGTAACACCGCGGGCTGTTTTGGGTTAGTTAATTAAAAACTATGATAAACTTTGATTTAAAAGTTGTTATTCTGAGAAAATGATTTTTATTATGAACATGAAACTATATCCAAAAATTATGGTTAAACTCAAAGTGGAAGTATGTTTTCTAAAATGGTCATCTAGACGTCGTTCTTTCGACTGAAATGACTACCTTTACAAAAACGACTTGTAACTTATTTTTCTGACTATAAACCTATACTTTTTCTGTTTAGATTCATAAAATAGAGTTCAATATGAAACCATAGCAATTTGATTCACTCAAAACGGATTTAAAATGAAGAAGTTATGGGTAAAACAAGATTGGATAATTTTTCTCATTTTAGCTACGTGAAAATTGGTAACAAATCTATTCCAACCATAACTTAATCAACTTGTATTGTATATTATGTAATCTTGAGATACCATAGACACGTATACAATGTTTCGACCTATCATGTCGACACATCTATATATATTTCGGAACAACCATAGACACTCTATATGTGAATGTTGGAGTTAGCTATACAGGGTTGAGGTTGATTCCAAAATATATATAGTTTGAGTTGTGATCAATACTGAGATACGTATACACTGGGTCGTGGATTGATTCAAGATAATATTTATCGATTTATTTCTGTACATCTAACTGTGGACAACTAGTTGTAGGTTACTAACGAGGACAGCTGACTTAATAAACTTAAAACATCAAAATATATTAAAAGTGTTGTAAATATATTTTGAACATACTTTGATATATATGTATATATTGTTATAGGTTCGTGAATCAACCAGTGGCCAAGTCTTACTTCCCGACGAAGTAAAAATCTGTGAAAGTGAGTTTCATTACTCCCTTTTTAAATGCTTTTGCAATATATATTTTTGGGACTGAGAATACATGCGCTTTTATAAATGTTTTACGAAATAGACACAAGTAATCAAAACTACATTATATGGTTGAATGTTCGAAATCGAATATGCCCCTTTTTATTAAGTCTGGTAATCTAAGAATTAGGGAACAGACACCGTAATTGACGCGAATCCTAAAGATAGATCTATCGGGCCCAACAAGCCCCATCCAAAGTACCGGATGCTTTAGTACTTCGAAATTTATATCATGTCCGAAGGAGGATCCCGGAATGATGGGGATATTCTTATATATGCATTTTGTTAATGTCGGTTACCAGGTGTTCACCATATGAATGATTTTTATCTCTATGTATGGGATGTGTATTGAAATATGAAATCTTGTGGTCTATTATTATGATTTGATATATATAGGTTAAACCTATAACTCACCAACATTTTTGTTGACGTTTAAAGCATGTTTATTCTCAGGTGATTATTAAGAGCTTCCGCTGTCGCATACTTAAATAAGGACGAGATTTGGAGTCCATGCTTGTATGATATTATGTAAAAACTGCATTCAAGAAACTTATTTTGTTGTAACATATTTGTATTGTAAACCATTATGTAATGGTCGTGTGTAAACAGGATATTTTAGATTATCATTATTTGATAATCTACGTAAAACTTTTTAAACCTTTATTGATGAAATAAAGGTTATGGTTTGTTTTAAAATGAATGCAGTCTTTGAAAAACGTCTCATATAGAGGTCAAAACCTCGCAACGAAATCAATTAATATGGAACGTTTTTAATCAATAAGAACGGGACATTTCAGTTGGTATCAGAGCATTGGTCTTAGAGAACCAGAATTTTACATTAGTGTGTCTTATCGAGTTTGTTAGGATGCATTAGTGAGTCTGGACTTCGACCGTGTTTAGTTGAAAAATGATTGCTTAACAAATTTTGTTGGAAACTATATATTTTTAACATGTGAATATTATGTGATATATTAATCTCTTAACGCGTTTGATATTATGTGATAGATGTCTACCTCTAGAACAAGTCCCATTGACTCACCTAATAATAATGAAGAGTCAAATGTAAATTGGAATGATTCGTGGACTGATTCACAAGTTCCCGAAGAGGAACCGGAAGAAGAGTCGGAACCGGAAGAAGAATCGGAACCGGAAGAAGAATCGGAACCGGATGAAGAAATAGAACCGGTGGGAGAAATAATAAAACGGTTAAGTAAAAGAAAATCCTCAACCAACCGACCAAGGTTAATTATGGTCAATGGTGTTTCCGCCAAGGAAGCAAAATATTGGGAGGATTACCAATTCTCCAATGAATCGGATTCCGACGAGAATTCCGATGATGTTATAGAAATTACCCCAACTGAATTTAAAAAGGAAAAAGAAAATAATAAGGGAAAGGGCATAAAAATAGAGAAATCTAATTCCAACCCCGATGAACTTTATATGTATCGTCAACGCCCGAAGTCCTTAAGTTGTAACAATGACCCGGGAACCTCTAAACCACCAGGTTTTTCTAAACCAATGTGGACAACGACGACTCGTATTAGGGGAACATCATATATCCCTAGAAACTTGGCAAAACGAACCAAAACCGAAGAAGAAGAAACGAGCGAGTCGGAATAAGATAGTTGTATTCGTGTGGTGTAATATATGTAATATAGTGTTCTTATGCTTTATGATATATGTAAAAATTGCTTGTATTAATAAGTATTTTTTTTATGAATCTAACTCTTGCCTATTTTACAGTTTAAAAACACAAAATGGATAGACAACCCAATATTTTAAGAGACCTACCCGGAGACATGATTGATGAAATCTTGTCTAGAGTCGGCCAGAATTCCTCGGCACAACTATTTAAGGCGAGATCAGTTTGTAAGACATTCGAAGAACGTTCCAAGAATGTCTTGGTTTATAAGAGACTTTCGTTTGAAAGATGGGGGATATCACATTGGGAAACCCATAAGTTACGATGTGTTTACTTTGACGCATATATTGCGGGGAACCCAAATGCTATTTTACGCAACGGGTTAAGAAATTATTTTGACTCAATATATCCGAATATTGGACTTCGTGATTTAGAAAAAGCACCTAACATGCAACATAAAGAAGCATGTTATGCTTACGGATTAGTAATGTTCGCTTCTCACCAAAGTGAGAACAAGAACATCGGGCTACAACTATTAAACAAAACATTTCCACAAGTGACGGAGTCGGTAATTGGGGTAAGAAATGAGGTTTTTAGATTATTACGGGACTGTTGGACATTACGTAACCCTCGTCCCTTTGACGACGTTACAACACGCTGTCTTATAAACGGCCATAACGGTTATGTTGCACAAGACCAAGGATGGGAAGTAGTCCTAGTAAAACCAGAATGCATGACTTGTTTCTGGACGTATGAATTACGTGACTTTATTGCCTTTGCTGAACGACTTGTGTACTAGCTAGAATTATCTTCATAACTATCTTGTATCAAAGTTATTGTGTGCTATATTTCAAGCTTTATGTAAAATAAGCGGTATTGTAAGTTTGTAAAATATTGTATAAAAGTTTGAACGCGAAATATTATTATAATCAGTTTTTCATATAGAATTGTAGTAGTTGAATTGTATATTAGCTACTAAGTATGAACTTAACGGGTAGGTACTACCCGAATTTAAACTTATAAAACGCTAATATGAAGAAAAAGCTTTTATAAATGAGTTCATATTATGCTACGAAATACTATTAACTACTCTTAATATTCTGTATGATTAACTTGTTCCATTTGACTATTTTGAAGGAAATGGCACCGACTACTCGACACACCGTGAATATGAATGAAGAGGAATTCCGTACTTTTCTAGCTTCAAACATAGCCGCTGTACAGGCTGCGCTACATACCAACAATAACCTTGGATCTAGCAGTACAGGAAATCGTGTAGGATGCACCTACAAAGAATTCACTGCCTGCAAACCTTTGGAATTTGATGGAACCGAAGGACCGATTGGATTGAAACGATGGACCGAGAAGGTCGAATCGGTGTTTGCCATAAGTAAGTGTACTGAAGAGGACAAAGTGAAGTACGCTACGCATACCTTCACAGGTTCTGCGTTAACATGGTGGAATACCTATCTAGAGCAAGTGGGACAAGACGATGCGTACGCACTACCGTGGTCAGCATTCAAGCACTTGATGAACGAGAAGTACCGTCCCAGAACCGAGGTCAATAAGCTCAAGACAGAACTTAGAGGGTTACGAACCCAAGGATTTGATATTACCACGTACGAAAGACGATTCACAGAATTGTGCCTATTATGTCCGGGAGCATTCGAAGATGAGGAAGAGAAGATCGACGCGTTTGTGAAAGGATTACCGGAAAGAATCCAAGAAGATATAAGTTCACACGAGCCCGCCTCCATACAACAGGCATGTAGAATGGCTCACAAACTAGTGAACCAGATTGAAGAAAGAATTAAAGAACAGACTGCTGAAGAGGCCAATGTGAAGCAAGTCAAAAGAAAGTGGGAGGAAAACGGTGATAAGAATCACCAATACAACAACAACAGCAATTACAACAATAATCGCAACAATTATCCCAACAATCGCAACATCAATCGCAACTACAACAAATGGCCCAACAACAACAACAACAACAACAACAACAACATCAACTACAACAATCATCCCAACAACAATAATAACCGCAACAACAACAACAACAATCAGAAGCAGCTATGCCAAAGGTGTGAAAAGAATCACTAGGGGTTCTGCACCAAATTTTGCAACAAGTGTAAAAGAAATGGTCATAGCGCGGCGAAGTGTGAGGTCTACGGACCAGGGGTTAATAGAACGAAAGGAACAAATGGTGTCGGAACGAGTAATGGCGGAGCAAGTAGTGTCGGAGCAAGTTATGCCAATTGAGTTTGTTATAAATGTGGAAAACCGGGCCACATTATTAGAAATTGCCCGAACCAGGAGAACACGAATGGACAAGGCCGCGGAAGAGTTTTCAATATTAATGCGGCAGAGGCACAAGAAGACCCGGAGCTTGTTACAGGTACGTTTCTTATTGACAATAAATCTGCTTACGTTTTATTTGATTCGGGTGCGGATAGAAGCTATATGAGTAGAGATTTTTGTGCTAAATTAAGTTGTCCATTGACGCCTTTGGATAGTAAATTTTTACTCGAATTAGCAAATGGTAAATTAATTTCAGCAGATAATATATGTCGGAATCGAGAAATTAAACTGGTTAGCGAAACATTTAAGATTGACTTGATACCAGTAGAGTTAGGGAGTTTTGATGTGATAATCGGTATGGACTGGTTGAAAGAAGTGAAAGCAGAGATCGTTTGTTACAAAAATGCAATTCGCATTATACGAGAAAAAGGAAAACCCTTAATGGTGTACGGAGAAAAGGGCAACACGAAGCTACATCTTATTAGTAATTTGAAGGCACAAAAACTAATAAGAAAAGGTTGCTATGCTGTTCTAGCACACGTCGTGAAAGTACAAACTGAAGAAAAGAGCATCAATGATGTTCCCGTCGCAAAAAAATTTCCCGATGTATTTCCGAAAGAATTACCGGGACTACCCCCACATCGATCCGTTGAATTTCAAATAGATCTTGTACCAGGAGCTGCACCAATAGCTCGTGCTCCTTACAGACTCGTACCCAGTGAGATGAAAGAACTGCAAAGCCAATTACAAGAACTTTTAGAGCGTGGTTTCATTCGACCAAGCACATCACCGTGGGGAGCTCCTGTTTTGTTTGTCAAGAAGAAAGATGGTACATTCAGGTTGTGTATCGACTACCGAGAGTTGAACAAACTTACCATCAAGAACCGCTACCCACTACCGAGAATCGACGACTTATTTGATCAACTACAAGGCTCGTCTGTTTATTCAAAGATTGACTTATGTTCCGGGTATCATCAAATGCGGGTGAAAGAAGATGATATTCCAAAGACTGCTTTCAGAACACGTTACGGTCATTATGAGTTTATGGTCATGCCGTTTGGTTTAACTAATGCACCAGCTGTGTTCATGGACCTTATGAACCGAGTGTGTGGACCATACCTTGACAAGTTTGTCATTGTTTGTCATTGATGACATACTTATTTACTCAAAGAATGACCAAGAACACGGTGAACATTTGAGAAAGGTGTTAGAAGTATTGAGGAAGGAAGAATTGTACGCTAAGTTTTCAAAGTGTGCATTTTGGTTGGAAGAAGTTCAATTCCTCGGTCACATAGTGAACAAAGAAGGTATTAAGGTGGATCCGGCAAAGATAGAAACTGTTGAAAAGTGGGAAACCCCGAAAACTCCGAAACACATACGCCAGTTTTTAGGACTAGCTGGTTACTACAGAAGGTTCATCCAAGACTTTTCCAGAATAGCAAAACCCTTGACTGCATTAACGCATAAAGGGAAGAAATTTGAATGGAATGATGAACAAGAGAAAGCGTTTCAGTTATTGAAGAAAAAGCTAACTACGGCACCTATATTGTCATTGCCTGAAGGGAATGATGATTTTGTGATTTATTGTGACGCATCAAAGCAAGGTCTCGGTTGTGTATTAATGCAACGAACGAAGGTGATTGCTTATGCGTCTAGACAATTGAAGATTCACGAACAAAATTATACGACGCATGATTTGGAATTAGGCGCGGTTGTTTTTGCATTAAAGACTTGGAGGCACTACTTATATGGGGTCAAAAGTATTATATATACCGACCACAAAAGTCTTCAACACATATTTAATCAGAAACAACTGAATATGAGGCAGCGTAGGTGGATTGAATTATTGAATGATTACGACTTTGAGATTCGTTACCACCCAGGGAAGGCAAATGTGGTAGCCGATGCCTTGAGCAGGAAGGACAGAGAACCCATTCGAGTAAAATCTATGAATATAATGATTCATAATAACCTTACTACTCAAATAAAGGAGGCGCAACAAGAAGTTTTAAAAGAGGGAAATTTAAAGGATGAAATACCCAAAGGATCGGAGAAGCATCTTAATATTCAGGAAGACGGAACCCGGTATAGGGCTGAAAGGATTTGGGTACCAAAATTTGGAGATATGAGAGAAATGGTACTTAGAGAAGCTCATAAAACCAGATACTCAATACATCCTGGAACGGGGAAGATGTACAAGGATCTCAAGAAACATTTTTGGTGGCCGGGTATGAAAGCCGATGTTGCTAAATACGTAGGAGAATGTTTGACGTGTTCTAAGGTCAAAGCTGAGCATCAGAAACCATCATGTCTACTTCAACAACCCGAAATCCCAGAATGGAAATGGGAAAACATTACCATGGATTTCATCACTAAATTGCCAAGGACTGCAAGTGGTTTTGATACTATTTGGGTAATAGTTGATCGTCTCACCAAATCAGCACACTTCCTGCCAATAAGAGAAGATGATAAGATGGAGAAGTTAGCACGACTGTATTTGAAGGAATTCGTCTCCAGACATGGAATACCAATCTCTATTATCTCTGATAGGGATGGCAGATTTATTTCAAGATTCTGGCAGACATTACAGCAAGCATTAGGAACTCGTCTAGACATGAGTACTGCCTATCATCCACAAACTGATGGGCAGAGCGAAAGGACGATACAAACGCTTGAAGACATGCTACGAGCATGTGTTATTGATTTCGGAAACAGTTGGGATCGACATCTACCATTAGCAGAATTTTCCTACAACAACAGCTACCATTCAAGCATTGAGATGGCGCCGTTTGAAGCACTTTATGGTAGAAAGTGCAGGTCTCCGATTTGTTGGAGTGAAGTGGGGGATAGACAGATTACGGGTCCGGAGATTATACAAGAAACTACCGAGAAGATCATCCAAATTCAACAACGGTTGAAAACCGCCCAAAGTCGACAAAAGAGCTACGCTGACATTAAAAGAAAAGATATAGAATTTGAAATTGGAGAGATGGTCATGCTTAAAGTTGCACCTTGGAAAGGCGTTGTTCGATTTGGTAAACGAGGGAAATTAAATCCAAGGTATATTGGACCATTCAAGATTATTGATCGTGTCGGACCAGTAGCTTACCGACTAGAGTTACCTCAACAACTCGCGGCTGTACATAACACTTTCCACGTCTCAAATTTAAAGAAATGTTTTGCTAAAGAAGATCTCACTATTCCGTTAGATGAAATCCAAATCAACGAAAAACTTCAATTCATCGAAGAACCCGTCGAAATAATGGATCGTGAGGTTAAAAGACTTAAGCAAAACAAGATACCAATTGTTAAGGTTCGATGGAATGCTCGTAGAGGACCCGAGTTCACCTGGGAGCGTGAAGATCAGATGAAGAAGAAATACCCGCATCTATTTCCAGAAGATTCGTCAACACCTTCAACAGCTTAAAATTTCGGGACGAAATTTATTTAACGGGTAGGTACTGTAGTGACCCGAACTTTTCCATGTTTATATATATTAATTGAGATTGATATTTACATGATTAAATGTTTCCAACATGTTAAGCAATCAAACTTGTTAAGACTTGATTAATTGAAATATGTTTCATATAGACAATTGACCACCCAAGTTGACCGGTGATTCACGAACGTTAAAACTTGTAAAAACTATACGATGACATATATATGGTTATATATATAGTTAACATGTTTTTATTATAAGTATGTATCTCATTAGGTATTTTAACAATGAGTTATATACATAAAAATGAGACTATTAATTTAAGAAACTCGAAAACGATATATATAACGATTATCGTTATAACAACGTCTTACTAGGTACATATGAATCATATTAAGATATTGATACACTTGGTTAATTATGTTAAATGATAAGTAAATATATTATTTAGTGTATTAACAATGAAATACATATGTAAAAATAAGACTACTAACTTAATGATTTCGAAACGAGACATATATGTAACGATTATCGTTGTAACGACATTTAACTGTATATACATCATACTGAGATATATTATATATCATAATATCATGATAATATAACAATTTAACATCTCATTTGTTATAATAAACAATGGGTTAACAACATTCAACAAGATCATTAACCTAAAGGTTTCAAAACAACATTTACATGTAACGACTAACGATGACTTAACGACTCAGTTAAAATGTATATACATGTAGTGTTTTAATATGTATTCATACACTTTTGAAAGACTTCAAGACACTTATCAAAATACTTCTACTTAACAAAAATGCTTACAATTACATCCTCGTTCAGTTTCATCAACAATTCTACTCGTATGCACCCGTATTCGTACTCGTACAATACACAGCTTTTAGATGTATGTACTATTGGTATATACACTCCAATTATCAGCTCTTAGCAGCCCATGTGAGTCACCTAACACATGTGGGAACCATCATTTGGCAACTAGCATGAAATATCTCATAAAATTACAAAAATATGAGTAATCATTCATGACTTATTTACATGAAAACAAAATTACATATCCTTTATATCTAATCCATACACCAACGACCAAAAACACCTACAAACACTTTCATTCTTCAATTTTCTTCATCTAATTGATCTCTCTCAAGTTCTATCTTCAAGTTCTAAGTGTTCTTCATATATTTTACAAGTTCTAGTTACATAAAATCAAGAATACTTTCAAGTTTGCTAGCTCACTTCCAATCTTGTAAGGTGATCATCCAACCTCAAGAAATCTTTGTTTCTTACAGTAGGTTATCATTCTAATACAAGGTAATAATCATATTCAAACTTTGGTTCAATTTCTATAACTATAACAATCTTATTTCAAGTGATGATCTTACTTGAACTTGTTTTCGTGTCATGATTCTGCTTCAAGAACTTCGAGCCATCCAAGGATCCGTTGAAGCTAAATCCATTTTTCTCTTTTCCAGTAGGTTCATCCAAGGAACTTAAGGTAGTAATGATGTTCATAACATCATTCGATTCATACATATAAAGCTATCTTATTCGAAGGTTTAAACTTGTAATCACTAGAACATAGTTTAGTTAATTCTAAACTTGTTCGCAAACAAAAGTTAATCCTTCTAACTTGACTTTTAAAATCAACTAAACACATGTTCTATATCTATATGATATGCTAACTTAATGATTTAAAACCTGGAAACACGAAAAACACCGTAAAACCGGATTTACGCCGTCGTAGTAACACCGCGGGCTGTTTTGGGTTAGTTAATTAAAAACTATGATAAACTTTGATTTAAAAGTTGTTATTCTGAGAAAATGATTTTTATTATGAACATGAAACTATATCCAAAAATTATGGTTAAACTCAAAGTGGAAGTATGTTTTCTAAAATGGTCATCTAGACGTCGTTCTTTCGACTGAAATGACTACCTTTACAAAAACGACTTGTAACTTATTTTTCCGACTATAAACCTATACTTTTTCTGTTTAGATTCATAAAATAGAGTTCAATATGAAACCATAGCAATTTGATTCACTCAAAACGGATTTAAAATGAAGAAGTTATGGGTAAAACAAGATTGGATAATTTTTCTCATTTTAGCTACGTGAAAATTGGTAACAAATCTATTCCAACCATAACTTAATCAACTTGTATTGTATATTATGTAATCTTGAGATACCATAGACACGTATACAATGTTTCGACCTATCATGTCGACACATCTATATATATTTCGGAACAACCATAGACACTCTATATGTGAATGTTGGAGTTAGCTATACAGGGTTGAGGTTGATTCCAAAATATATATAGTTTGAGTTGTGATCAATACTGAGATACGTATACACTGGGTCGTGGATTGATTCAAGATAATATTTATCGATTTATTTCTGTACATCTAACTGTGGACAACTAGTTGTAGGTTACTAACGAGGACAGCTGACTTAATAAACTTAAAACATCAAAATATATTAAAAGTGTTGTAAATATATTTTGAACATACTTTGATATATATGTATATATTGTTATAGGTTCGTGAATCAACCAGTGGCCAAGTCTTACTTCCCGACGAAGTAAAAATCTGTGAAAGTGAGTTTCATTACTCCCTTTTTAAATGCTTTTGCAATATATATTTTTGGGACTGAGAATACATGCGCTTTTATAAATGTTTTACGAAATAGACACAAGTAATCAAAACTACATTATATGGTTGAATGTTCGAAATCGAATATGCCCCTTTTTATTAAGTCTGGTAATCTAAGAATTAGGGAACAGACACCCTAATTGACGCGAATCCTAAAGATAGATCTATCGGGCCCAACAAGCCCCATCCAAAGTACCGGATGCTTTAGTACTTCGAAATTTATATCATGTCCGAAGGAGGATCCCGGAATGATGGGGATATTCTTATATATGCATTTTGTTAATGTCGGTTACCAGGTGTTCACCATATGAATGATTTTTATCTCTATGTATGGGATGTGTATTGAAATATGAAATCTTGTGGTCTATTATTATGATTTGATATATATAGGTTAAACCTATAACTCACCAACATTTTTGTTGACGTTTAAAGCATGTTTATTCTCAGGTGATTATTAAGAGCTTCCGCTGTCGCATACTTAAATAAGGACGAGATTTGGAGTCCATGCTTGTATGATATTATGTAAAAACTGCATTCAAGAAACTTATTTTGTTGTAACATATTTGTATTGTAAACCATTATGTAATGGTCGTGTGTAAACAGGATATTTTAGATTATCATTATTTGATAATCTACGTAAAGCTTTTTAAACCTTTATTGATGAAATAAAGGTTATGGTTTGTTTTAAAATGAATGCAGTCTTTGAAAAACGTCTCATATAGAGGTCAAAACCTCGCAACGAAATCAATTAATATGGAACGTTTTTAATCAATAAGAACGGGACATTTCAATATCAGATTCTGAGAATATGCCAAATGACGAGACGCTATGAATGTAAGGATGCAATCCATGAAAGAGAATCAAGTATGTGACTTGATTGATCTTCCACCCAATTGTAAGATAATGGGGTGTAAATGAGTCTTTAAAGAGAAGACTGGCATGGACGGAAATTTAAACACTTTTAAAGCTCGATCACGAGCTTTAGAAATTAGGATACTTGTTGCCATAGCTACTTTTCATGATTATGAAGTATGATAAATGGATATCAAAACCGCTTTCCTAAATGGCGACCTAAGCAAGGACGTATATATGGTTCAGCTGAAAGGGTTTGTATATCCTAAGCATCCTAATAAAGTATGCAAGCTTCTAAAATCCATTTATGGATTAAAGCAAGCATTCAGGAGCTAGAATCTTTGGTTTGATGAGAATATCAAAGATTTTGGTTTTCTCAAAAACAAGATGAGCTCTGTGTTTATATTGAATCTAGTGGGAGCAACGTAGTCTTCTTGATCTTGTATTTTGATGACATACTACTTATTGGAAATAACATTTCAACTTGCAAGATGTCAAGTCTTGGCTTGAAAATGTTTTTTCCATAAAGGATCTTGGAGAAGCTACTTATATACTTTGAATCATGATCTATAGAAATAGATTCAAATGGCTCATTGGTTTGAATTAATGTACATATCTTATCTTGCAGAGATTTAGCATGCATTACTCCAACCTTGAAGCATTGCCTGTGAAAAGGGGCATATCCTTGAGCAAGTCTCAGAGTCTTATCAAACATGATGAGATAAGACGAATGAAAAGTATCTCATATGCTTTGGCTATAGGATCCATTATGTATGCCATGTTATGTACTAAAATGATGTCTCGTTATTTTTGAGTTTGACGAGTCATTATCAACAAAATATAGGTTAAGAACATTAGATTGTTGTTAAGAACGTTCTTAAGTATTTGCAGAGTACTAAAGATATGTTCTTGGTTTACGATAGTTTGGAAGAAGAGTTGAAATACTGGTTTCCGAACTGATCGAGATGATTCTCGATCCCACTCAGGCTATGTCTTTGTCATGATGGATAAGATAGTTGATTGGAAGAGCTCAAAGCAACGCACTCTTGCACAATCTACAATAAAATCGGAATACACTGCTGCCTGAGAAGTTGCTCAGGAAGCTGTCTGGATTAGGAAGTTTGTTGCTGAACCCGGAGTAGTTCACAACATTAAATCTTCTGTGAAAATGTACTATGATAGTTCGTTTGTTATTATACTTCCGAAAGAATCACATGTACAAAAACGTGTCCGGCACATTCTTCAAATGTTGGCTACATTTATGAAGTCATTAAGAGGAATGATATCAGTATTCTTAAGGTTCATACGGATGATAATGTGGCTGACCCGTTCACGAAGCCCTTGATGCACAACAAGCATGATGATCATGCTACTAATATTGGACTTCGTTATGCTACTAATCTTTTTCATTTGTAATTTAGTATTTGGATATTTCTGAATCATTAAGCAGTTTTATCTTAATGAATTGAGATACTCGGTATGATCGTTTTCATTTATATCACTGTGTTTTATATTAGCATATTTAATCCATGAATAATTGTTGATTATTCAAAATCTCCATAATCGGTCATGTTATGGGAATAACATGAATTAAGATTATTATGAAGTTTGGGTTTATTCACTGCTGGTGAATAGTTAACTTGTTGAGACCAAATTCATATGTATTCATTGATGATGAATATTGGAATGACCCAATCATGAGATGTCACTACATGGATCGTCGTCAATAGTGAATCTCATAATGGTTATGTCTTTGTGTCCTTAGACCTGAGATGTATATGTTGGTATCGATTGTATGACATATTATACTTTGATATGGTTAAACGCTATCTGTAACAACCCCAAACCCGTTTACCAAAAACGAGGCACATTTTTTTTATAAGTTAGGTCCCATTAATACAATACATTTCCAACTCTGTTTTAACCAAAAACATAGTATCGTAATGATACGTTTAACAATTTACAATGACCCTTAGTACAAAAAATGCACATTACAAAAGCGTTTGTAATGATGACCCAATCACACGAAAAACGGGTTAATACACAATAACCCAACCCGATACCAAGAGCATAATCCCGGGGACTACCAAATCCCCAATCCGCGTCCAGATCTCCAAAGCTACCCCATCGAGCCCAAACGCTCCTACGCATCTAGTCTAACAACTAGCTAGCTTCACAACACAATACCTGTAAAAAGGTAAACAACGAGAGGGTAAGCTAACGCTTAGTGAATGCAATAATTATACATATACATATATAATCTACTTACTTGCAAACACTTACACAAATACCGCATACGAGCTAGCAACTCAACAAACATGCAATCACAATGCATACTAAATATCCGCAATTCACAATAAGCTAGCATCGCCAAAAGCATATAGTTCACAATTAAATATGCTAATACAAAACTCACACAACCATGGTTAACCAATCATACTAGGGAACGGTACTCGTAAAAGACCATCGGAGTTCATAACATCCATTAGTCGTAATCACTAATCCCCAGGGTGATGTCTTGAACACCGCGACTAACTCACCCCCCATGACAATGTGGCGTCTTGAACACCGCTGAAATGCCCCGTCCTAATCCATCTGGACGAAGTCATCAACATTTGATCTCAGAGCGATGATCGACTCCAAATAATGTCCTTAAAATGAGCAAATGCACAGCGGAAGATTTCTTTCACACCTGAGAATAAACATGCTTTCAAGTGTCAACCAAAAGGTTGGTGAGTTCATAGGTTTATCTTAAAACAATAAAATTTATCATTTTGATAGACCACAAAATTTAAATGATGCATGGTACAAATGGGCCCGAATCCTATACCCACCTGTAATGTACATGCTATATCTTTTAAATACAGTACATCTTTCTCGTGTACGAAACCATTTTCATAAATCATAGTAACCGTACACATATCTCGTGCACAAAAACTAATACACATAACCTGTGTATAAAAATCATTCTCTCGATACATAACATTCATATCAATTGGTGGCAATTATCATGTCCACATAATTCAATGGTGGCAATTATCATGTCCACATAATTCAACGGTGGCAATTATCATGTCCACATAATTCAATAATAATCCGCAGAACCTCTGTCTGCATAATAATTCATTCGAGGAATGTTTTGCTTGTGTCTATCTCGTCAAACATTTATAAAAGCATTTCATGTATTCGCAGTTCAAAATATATTTCAAAAGCATTTAATAAAGCAGTTATAAAAACAGCGCATGTATTCTCAGTCCAAAAAATGTAAAGAGTAAAAGGGAATCAAATGAACTCACCATACTGTATTTTGTAGTAAAAATACATATGACGTCATTGAAAAAATATAGGGTTGGCCTAGGATTCACGAACTTATTTCATTCGTATATATATATTAAAACATAAACTTGAAATCGAACAATTTTTATATATTACTAGTGATATAGTTGTTATATTTAATAACTTATAGGTTTTATTAATTAATTAATTAGGTACATTTATTTTATATATACTTTAAATTAATAATTATTATTTATATTTATTATAAACATATTAATATATTTATGTTATATGTATTAAATATAGTTTTTATATAACTTAATAGTTATTTGATAAAATAATATTAATGATAATAATTATAAGGTTAAAAATAATATTAATAATGATATTAATAATAAAATAACCATAATAATAATAATATTAATAATTCATTTAAATTGTAACTTAAATGTGATTTTTATCATTTTCATATTAATATCCTTATTTATAATCTTTATATTTATATTCATAATAATAATAGTAATAATCTATTTTAATAATGATAATAATGACAATAATTATAATAAGTAAAATTTTTACCTTAATATGAAAAAGACTTAAAGGAATGCCCCAGCCCAGGCTCGAACCCGCGACCTCCCGCTAACCCTATAACATCCTTAACCATTTGATCCATTCAAATTTTCTGTTATAATTTCCCGTCCCATAAATATATCACCCGTTTCACTATTTCTTTTGTTTCTCCTTCATTAATTTACACAGGCCCAACCCAAAAATCAAAACCTGATAACAAAGCTTAATGGGCTGCACACCCCAACCAAATTGTGATCCGATATAGCAAAAAAAAAAAAACGAAGCCCACACTTAAAGATGAACCCTACTTAATTGTCTTCTGGGTACGTACGTGGCAAAGCAAAAATAATAAAATAAAACCAATCTGTTTAAATAATTTAAAACATAGTTGGATCCCATCCAAATTCCTTTATTGTATCATGATTGGTCTGTAATCATTTACCATCTATAATTATCACTTCCTCTTCATTTTATCACAACGTAACCAATTCATTACTTCATCATCTTCTTGCATCTTAACGAGTCACCTTCATGATCTTTAAGTCATCATCATTATTATTTAGTAACTTTCATCCATGCCCGTCGTCCATAGTAAACAGAAACACGTTATAACAACAGTAGGAAAAAAAATAGCATAACGGAGGAATATTCAGGTTTTTAATGATGGCGGTTCTCATTTGAATGATGGTGGTTTAGGTTATAGATCGAGCAACATGAGGGGTTTGAAAAAAAATAAGAATAAAAATAGAAGACAGCTTGTAGCAATTATAGTCGGTGATCGTGGGTTTCTTTTGAAACAATAACAGAATGAAACAAGCAATAGCAGATCACGTTCAACACATTTGGTTGGGGACTTAATCAGAGAATGTAATGCAGCAGCAACCCAACCAGGCCATAGTAATTGGATTACGGCCCAAACATAAAAGATACCCGGCCCAATTTGTAATAAGTAATCCGTCCCAGGTTTGAGTTTTATAACTCGACCCAATTCAATACCGGAAACAGAAAGGAAGGGAAACAAATATAACTGAGGTAATCTCAACCTTTATTAAATTGCAAGTGGGGTTTGTTAGACTTCGCAGTTGTCAGCCACAATGAAAGAAAAGGGAAAACGTCGGTGGTGATTATGATTTATACAGACAAACAAAATTTTGTAGCAGCCATATCCTCTTCTTTTCTTCATCTTCTATTTCTCACATGTGGGTGTGAGTATAGTGGTGTTTGAAGTTCATGGTGATGGGGTGGTGAAAGGGATTGTAGGGTGTGGGTGACCAAAAGTGATGGGTTTACACGATAAAGGTGGTGATTGATGAAAAGGTGCAGGTGGTTGTGGTTTGTTCTTCTCAACCGAAAACAGAAAAGAAACGTCGGCTATGATTTTATGTTGATGATTTAGTGTGGTGTTCTTGATGAAGGTGATGGATTTCGAACAAGAAATAGAAAAATAAAGCAAGTGAGTGGTTGGTTATTTGATGATTAAATGGGTTCGGTGATGATGGTTTACAGTGGTGATTGTAAGTGGTGACGAGTTTCAGTATAGTGTGATCGATGGTAGTTAGACGGGTGGTCGATGGTTTTTGTGATCCAAGGGTAGCGATCATAAGTGATAATGGAACCTTGTTGGTGGTCTCGGGTTGTTGGTTTTGTGAATGTTTGTTATTGATAAAACGAGAACAAGAAAACTTATGTATAGTAGCAATGATTAATAGTGGAAGACCATGGCGATTTGAAATGGTACTCGGCCAGGAACAGATACGAATAAGATTAATAGAACAAGTGGGTTTGAGTTTTTGTATTTAACCGAAGATATAAACAAGAAGGATGAGTAGGAAAAAGATTAGTAACTTGGTTTATAGCAGTAGTAACAATCAAGGGTTGTAGTTGTCATGGTGAGCTCATGGGTGAGATGGTTTGAGACCATGGTTTGAAGCGGATGGTATGAAGGTGATAACCGTGGTGTTTCATGGTGATGACGGATGTGAGGGAGATGGTAGCTAGTTTGTGCCTTCTATGCACTCTTACTATCTATCTATCTCCAATCTATGAATGTAAACTATATGCGTACATATAGGACATGGGGTAGTTGTCAAAAGTAAAAGTAGTAGTGACTAATTTCAAGATAGGCACAATAATCATATACAATAATATTGATGGATTCAATCACGGATTGGTTTATAACAGGAATATAATATATAATATTAAATATTAATAATAATAATCAAAGAAGGAAGAATTAGAAACGTGTAAATTCCTTAGCCGTCATCTATCACGGACTAAATTTTGTATTCCGTTGATAAATAGTGGCGAATAAAAGTCCACAGAAAAAAAATCCCAAATTTTTAATTTAAGTAACTTTATTTATTTAGGTCATTATGGTATAAAGTTTGATCATTAAATTATTAATTAAAAATTATATCAACTGTCCCTCTTAATACAGGGTAAAATATAAAAAGTTCTGAGATTTAATAAACCGTTCCTAAATACATTTTTTTAATAAGTCTATAATTTATAGAACTCATTTTCGTATCACCGTTTATTTTAAATTTACATAAGTTTGAATTCAACTTGCTTAATATCAATCGAAACATTAAACGAGTATTAAAATCATTTAATATTTATTTTTAATATATATTATTTATATATAGAGATATATTTTGAATAATAATTATTATAATATCCTATTTTGATTTTATTAATTTTTAATAACAACATATAATACTTCAAATTATATTTCGAATTATTATTTATATATACATACACACATATCTATTTACAATTAATTGTTCGTGAATCGTCTAGAGCAGTCGAAGGGTAAATGAGTACATGTATACAGTTTCAAAATTTTCGAGACTCAATATTACAGACTTTGCTTATCGTGTTGGAAACATATAAGGATTAAGTTTAAATTTGGTCGGAAATTTCCGGGTCGTCACAACCGCGACGATTCCACATGTAAATCAAAACAATGAGTGGTGTCTTGAACACCGCGACAATTCCACTCCCATGACAATGTGGTGTCTTAAACACCGCGACAATACCACATGTCAATCAAACCAATGAGTGGTGTCTTAAACACCGCGACAATTCCACTCCCATGACAATGTGGTGTCTTAAACACCGCGACAATACCACATTCATACTACACAAATAAATACATTATATACGTACACGCATAAGTATTCCACTCACCTTGGAATGCCCGCACAAATCATGTACAACATGATCTTCGTCCTCAAATCCGAGCAAGTAACCACCTATATCACACATAGGTACAATATACACATAAATAGCCATTCTCTAAAAGAGAACTCGACACAAACATCCCTTATCCGAGGGATCACACCTTGCTCGCCAAAACCCGCCCATTTAGTCACCTAATGGACACAAACCGATTACCACTTCGGGTGGTAATTCAAACCAACACAACAAAGTACGATTTAACCCGAATCATACTTTACACCAATTAGACCAAACCTAGGTCTTAACACTAAATTACTACTTAGGTAGTAATAATTTCAAACGCCATGTACACCAAAAACATAACACATGCAATATCGACCCATATTGCTTTTGACCACATTTGACTTTTGTAAAAATGTCATTTTAACCCAAAATCACTTCCCACGATTACATTCATTCAAAAACGCCATTTAACACTTTAACAAAAGTGTTTAACATTCATTTAACCAAAACTAGTGTCATTACCAAATTCGACCCAATCAAAGTCAACCCATTTTGACATAAGTCCCAAAACGCCCAAAATCACTAACGACTAGTGGTTATATTTCCAAAACATCAATTAACATCTAAATCAAGTATTTACATACTTGATTCGCCAAAACTTGACTCGAATCTTAGTTTGACACATAAACCCTAATTTTGACCCATTTCAAAATTAGTCAACCCAAATACACCCAAAAGGGTTTCAACACTTCCAAAATCACTAAACTAAGTGATTACACCCAAAACCGAAGCCTAATCATCCCCAAAACATCAATCAACCCAAAATCCGCCATGTATCAAAAATAACTAGATTCCATAAACCCACTTCATCATCTAAATGAGTTTTACAACTTAAACAAGCTCAAACCCTAACTTGAATATCGAATCAACAAAATAAAATTCGGAGTTGAGACTTACCAACACTACCACAATGTAGCCGTGAAAAAGGTGAACAACTTTAACTCTCGTGACTTGACCCGATTCACTCATCTTCTTCCTCAATCGAGCTCTCTCTCTCTCTCTCTCTAAGCGTGCTCTCTCTCTCTCTCTCTCTAGAGGGAAATGGGTGGAAGAGGTGAAAATGAGGATAAGATAGAGGTTGGATCAGTTTTAGAGGCTCAAAACCCGTCCACATGTGAAATACCAATTTTGCCCTTCATTTAACTCATTAAAAGACTGAAAATCACCAGATCGTGCCTATTGTTGCGCCGCGGAGTAAACCCTCCGCGCCGTGGCCTAAAGGGTGATTTTAGATCACATTTCCAAGCCTTCTGACCCTCAAAATAGGCAAATGTCGCGCCGTGGAGATTCTGGTCGCGCCGCGGAGTTTGCCTGTTTCATCCGAACTTCAGCAACTTGTTTTGGCCATAACTTTTTGACCGTAACTCCGTTTTCGATTAATCAAATATCGTTGGAAACGTAATAAGATTTTCTTTCTAATGGTAAGGTTTTGAAACATCAAATCAAACTTTATTTGGGGTCGAAAAGGTACGTACACACCTTGTGACTCAAACAACTTCCAGTTTTCTTCGACATTCGAACAAGCAACACGCACATGCCTGGTACACTTCTTACACG
Organism: Rutidosis leptorrhynchoides; assembly: GCF_046630445.1. Lineage (NCBI taxonomy): Eukaryota > Viridiplantae > Streptophyta > Magnoliopsida > Asterales > Asteraceae > Rutidosis > Rutidosis leptorrhynchoides. The sequence goes on from NC_092340.1 coordinate 42,368,871, forward strand.
CATCGTACAATCAAATTTATACCATTATACAACCCTTTGTTCAACCCTTGTACACTATATATATACAACATATATACATACTCGATACGTATATATACATTCTTTACATATATATATATTCGTTGTACGTCGTACGTGTTCTTCATATATACATCGTACGAAAAAACGGGTCTTATAACTCTCCCCCACTTATTTCGATCACGTCCTCGTGATCCTAGTCACTTAACCAAATCCGAACCCACAATAATATCCAACACGCCTGGGGAATCCTCCTACCTAGACCGTCCGTTAAGGATGTCCTCGACATATAGATGCAACTAACGGGTCACATCACTAGGGAACACACTCACACAAACAAACAACATCCACGCGTCTCTATGTGAGACAATCGGAACCGGCACTCCGCGCCTCACAATCGTCCATAAAATGGAATAATCCACTGACGATTTCCATGATCACGTTTCCCGAAAGGGAAAATATAGTATCCATACCAAAATCGAACTCGTACCTACGCAGCAGTACTATCCGGGTTTCGTACCAACCCAGTCTTACATCACGAGAGCACCCGCAACGATGGTTTCATTCTCTGACTCCGGGATCTCAACTTCACATTTGGTCTCATACCGTACATTTGTACCACACGACCACTTTTCTTAAGAAGACTTACACTCCATTCGATCCTTTCATCACGATTCTACACATAACATTCCGGAATTGTAACTCACAATCGTAAAGCACGATCTCGAGTCGACATTAACAACTCGTCACTCTTCCTCGTTAGGAACTCCGAATACCTATTGAGGCTTAGCACGGTACGCTCCGACATTTCACTATACATAACACCACTGGTGTTTTCCTCGGGCGGCAGTAAAAACTCCCCCACTTAGGATTCAGCTCCACATTCTCACCGCCAAGACGATAACATCCCGCGGAATTACCATTCCACAACACAAACATGATCATTCTCATCATTGATCATAATCACCGAATCACCACAAATTTACCTTAGCTCTCAGAGCCATCATACACAATCACTAGAGATGTCGTACACGCGACGACATCGCACCTTCATACCACAAATCACAACTAATAGCCCTTCATCGTTCGCAAAGCGAACTCCACCAAAGTCCTACATATGCCTCTAAGCCTAGGCATATGTCACTCCGCTTACTTAGTTGTGATTCTCAGTCGAGATCACCCGACTTTCCACTTAACGAATCATTATCAACGGTTGCTCACTCTCATGGAGAAGAGTGACCAATCCAGCACAATAATTGTGTCGACCGCAATATCAATAATTCATCACAAACCTTTGGCTTAACCGACCATTAAGTCCATCACCGGCTCATCGGTCGTCTTTACCCGTCTAACACATAAGAGTAACAATATTCGCTCATCCGCCACTTCCTAAGAAGTATTTACTGCAATGCTCTTAAACTTCGACTTTCGCAACCGTCGAATCACTATCACCCGTCGATCACTATTTAAAATCTTCGATGCTTCCAAGGGTATCTCACGGGCACCCTAAGCACAAAGTGATCACACCATCACCGGAGTTGAACATTACACTAGCAGGTATAACACCTGACGCCGTGTCATGCAGACTCCCACCACAATCAACCGAATTTTAGAAATTCGATCTTTAGGTTCCATATACCCGATGTCACCCATCTCTCTATAATAATGACCTGCAGTCATACCTTCCCGACAACCTTATGGTTTATTGTCTTATCGGAAGTTCCTAGTGATCACACGTTACCCGCAATTTCCACAAGGCCAAAAGATGTAGCCTAACCAAACTTTTCATCCAACACTAAGGAGATGCTTGGCAACACCAAGTCTTACACTCTTTCGCACATCGACACGACCACAACATCAAGGGGTATTCCGTTAGGAATGTTACCCTATAATCCACAACACGCTAACACACTACGCAATCACCATCATACGGGTCCCACTACCATGAGTTTAACGACCCGAAGACTTCTCGATTCGCCAATTCCAAGGTGATTCACAACTAGAATCCTTACACGGTTCTCTAACCACACACTCTACTGAGTGTAACCCAATTCTATAATCATTAGACTTGCTACATCCCATCACGGGATTTAAGTCTTCGTCGTATACACACAAATCGGTCCTCCTAGTTACGATGAGTAACTACAACCAATGACAATCCCAACAATGCACCCACTACGTAGGGTGACTAAGTACGCGCCGAACTCGTGAGTTGGCTCACTCACTTAACTAACCGAATCCACTGTAACACTTCCCGGCTCGCAATGAACTCGATGTGACAACAATCACATCACCTGAGATAACTATAACCTAGGAACCATTAAAAGATTCCTCTTTCATCCCGAACCTGCCCCCAACCATGCCACGTTTCCTCCGCTCGGTACCCGCCATGTCATGCTTGGTGTCAAGATACACTTTCGTAATAATGGTGTTCAGTCACTATTACAATTGCGTACCTTACCATTTCCACATGGTCACGCAAAGTACTTTACCCGGACTGACGCAACATTCACACAAAATAACACGCGATAACTCCTAGTACCCGAATGAGCCAAGTCCTTACCGCGAACTTGATCACTCAAAACCGCCAAACATCCGAATCTCTCCAACAGATTCGTCTCTAGGACACCGCACCAATAGATACCTGTATATATATATATATATATATATATACCTATATACAATATAATATTAAATATACACAAGTACACCACAACAACAAGTCAACCTACAACCTAGGTGACTATCACTAAAACAACGTCCAAGTTCGCCTACTTACATTAGGCACTAGCTATCTAAGGCAATAATTTACACGCGAAATAAGGCCCCACATAATCCACATTGGACAAACGCAAGTCCTAGTTAGTCACCTACTCTAAGGCACTAACAATTCTCAATCCCACCCGTATTCCTACAAGTCCCGCAAATAATGCATAACTGCCAATAAGCCTAAGACTAGGAACCTATTCCAAGGTCACCTAATTCCCTTAGATCACGCTCTGATACCACTTGTAACAACCCCAAACCCGTTTACCAAAAACAAGGCACATTTTTTTTTATAAGTTAGGTCCCATTAATACAATACATTTCCAACTATGTTTTAACCAAAAACATAGTATCGTAATGATACGTTTAACAATTTACAATGACCCTTGGTACACAAAATGCACATTACAAAAGCGTTTGTAATGATGACCCAATCACACGAAAAACGGGTTAATACACAATAACCCAACCCGATACCAAGAGCATAATCCCGGGGACTACCAAATCCCCAATCCGCGTCCAGATCTCCAATGCTACCCCATCGAGCCCAAACGCTCCTACGCATCTAGTCTAACAACTAGCTAGCTTCACAACACAATACCTGTAAAAAGGTAAACAACGAGAGGGTAAGCTAACGCTTAGTGAATGCAATAATTATACATATACATATATAATCTACTTACTTGCAAACACTTACACAAATACCGCATACGAGCTAGCAACTCAACAAACATGCAATCACAATGCATACTAAATATCCGCAATTCACAATAAGCTAGCATCGCTAAAAGCATATAGTTCACAATTAAATATGCTAATACAAAACTCACACAACCATGGTTAACCAATCATACTAGGGAACGGTACTCGTAAAAGACCATCGGAGTTCATAACATCCATTAGTGTTACTTAATCACCGCGTAATCACTAATCCCCCGGGTGATGTCTTGAACACCGCGACTAACTCACCCCCCATGACAATGTGGCGTCTTGAACACCGCGACGATTCCACATGTCAATCAAAACAATGAGTGGTGTCTTGAACACCGCGACAATTCCACTCCCATGACACTGTGGTGTCTTAAACACCGCGACAATACCACATGTCAATCAAACCAATGAGTGGTGCTCCCATGACAATGTGGTGTCTTAAACACCGCGACAATACCACATGTCAATCAAACCAATGAGGGGTGTCTTAAACACCGCGACAATTCCACTCCTATGACAATGTGGTGTCTTAAACACCGCGACAATACCACATTCATACTACACAAATAAATACATTATATACGTACACGCATAAGTATTCCACTCACCTTGGAATGCCCGCACAAATCATGTACAACATGATCTTCGTCCTCAAATCCGAGCAAGTAACCACCTATATCACACATAGGTACAATATACACATAAATAGCCATTCTCTAAAAGAGAACTTGACATAAACATCCCTTAGCCGAGGGATCACACCTTGCTCGTCAAAAACCCGCCCATTTAGTCACCTAATGGACACAAACCGATTACCACTTCGGGTGGTAATTCAAACCAACACAACAAAGTACGATTTAACCCAAATCATACTTTACACAAATTAGACCAAACCTAGGTCTTAACACTAAATTACTACTTAGGTAGTAATCATTTCAAACGCCATGTACACCAAAAACATAACACGTGCAATATCGACCCATATTGCTTTTGACCACATTTGACTTTTGTAAAAATGTCATTTTAACCCAAAATCACTTCCCACGATTACATTCATTCAAAAACGCCATTTAACACTTTAACAAAAGTGTTTAGCATTCATTTAACCAAAACTAGTGTCATTACCAAATTCGACCCAATCAAAGTCAACCCATTTTGACATAAGTCCCAAAACGCCCAAAATCACTAACGACTAGTGGTTATATTTCCAAAACATCAATTAACACCTAAATCAAGTATTTACATACTTAATTCACCAAAACTTGACTCGAATCTTAGTTTGACACATAAACCCTAATTTTGACCCATTTCAAAATTAGTCAACCCAAATACACCCAAAAGGGTTTCAACACTTCCAAAATCACTAAACTAAGTGATTACACCCAAAACTGAAGCCTAATCATCCCCAAAATGTCAATCAACCCAAAATCCGCCATGTATCAAAAATAACTAGATTCCATATACCCACTTCATCATCTAAATGGGTTTTACAACTTAAACAAGCTCAAACCCTAACTTGAATATCGAATCAACAAAATAAAATTCGGAGTTGAGACTTACCAACACTACCACAATGTAGCCGTGAACGAGGTGAACAACTTTAACTCTCGCAACTTGACCCGATTCACTCATCTTCTTCCTCAATCGAGCGCTCTCTCTCTCTCTCTCTAAGCGCTCTCTCTCTCTCTCTCTCTAGAGGGAAATGGGTGGAAGAGGTGAAAATGAGGATAAGATAGAGGTTGGATCAGTTTTAGAGGCTCAAAACCCGTCCACATATAAAATACCAATTTTGCCCTTCATTTAACTCATTAAAAGGCTGAAAATCACCAGATCGTGCCTTTTGTCGCGCCGCGGAGTAAACCCTCCGCGCCGTGGCCTAAAGGGTGATTTTAGTTCACATTTCCAAGCCTTCTGACCCTCAAAATAGGCAAATGTCGCGCCGTGGGGATTCTGGTCGCGCCGCGGAGTTTGCCTCTTTCATCCAAACTTCAGCAACTTGTTTTAGCCATAACTTTTTGACCGTAACTCCGTTTTCGATGAATCAAATATCATTGGAAACATAATAAGATTTTCTTTCTAATGGTAAGGTTTTGAAACATCAACTCAAACTTTATTTGGGGTCGAAAAGGTACGTACACACCTTGTGACTCAAACAACTTCCAATTTTCTTCGACATTTGAACAAGCAACACGCGCATGCCTGGTACACTTCTTACACGCATCGTACAATCAACTTTATACCATTATACAACCCTTTGTTCAACCCTTGTACACTATATATATACAACATATATACATACTCGATACGTATATATACATTCTTTACATATATATATATTCGTTGTACGTCGTACGTGTTTTTCATATATACCTCGTACGAAAAAACGGGTCTTACACTATCCTGAACAAGGTAGTTATAAAGGCCATCATTAGGTATGATGTGAAGTACATGACGAACGCATATAATCAAAATGGGATTTATTCCTCTATGTGAGAGTATGATACCACTGGGCCCCTCGATGAAAATGAATGGATATTTACATAGCCGTGTCCAAGCTATATTGATTGATGATAAATATTAACTTGGTGGTCGCATTCAATCTTTCTAGATCGAGAAACATAAATGGTTGACAAATGAGAATGACTAGATCCCTGTTTCATGTCAACTCGGTATCAGAAGTAAAGGGACGATAGACACTCAATCATTAAATCATTTTTATTAATAATGATAGTTCGTTTAGCTGAAACAAACACTTGTATATTTTCGGGGGCATTGACGTGTTGCTAGACGCCAATATGTGTCTGTATAGTTTTCTAGATGTTATGTCATGCACAAGTGGGAGTTTGTTAATTTATTGTGCACGTCATAACACAAATCTATACTACCGCTTATATACAAGCCTATGAGGTCACACACTTTAGCATTTAGACACTATTATTATATATTGTTGATATATAATTATAACCTATAGTTAAAAAAATAATATAGTTTAATTAAATATGATTTAATTAAATATAAAAGACTCAACGGACCATCGAAACCTAAAATAATTATTTAATAATTATTTGATCTTACGGGCCAAGTAATAAAAGAATGAATGGGCTTTTCTTTTTAAGTGTATATCAAATATCAAATATCCATTAGGTCTAATTTCATGACGAAAAAAAAAAATGAAATAATAGATATCAAGTTTTTATGTATAGAGTTGAATAATAAAAGCAAACAATCATCTCTTTTTGTCGTGTCCATCTGCGAAAAAGTTAAGAAAGAAGAAAATTAAAAACCAAATCCTCCTTGGTTATTGGTGGCTGGCGAGAGTCACAAAAGGGTTTCATAATTTGGTTTTCTCAAAATAAAAATACAGTAAGATCAAAAGGGTTTGCCGTAAGAATAAAATAAAAGAGTTATTTTATTGTTCTTCGATGGCTGTTGACTACCGAGACGTCAACAGAAGGAGTATAAGGAAAGTTATGATTTTATCTTGCTTTTCATTCTTAAACAATATATGATATTGTTTTTGAGTTATACGGACTATCATCCGATTGGTGTTGTTTGAGGTGCTGTGTGGATCAACCATAGAGATATTCATACACTTTGAATATATGTTTCAGCCTAGACGTGGACAGTTGTTTCTACCGTTCTTGCATCTCTCGCTAAAGGTATATCTAAACTCCTCATTGTAAATTTATTAGTTGACAATTATTAGTGGTGTAATTGGATCTAGTTGGGAACCGTTAATCGTGTGAACGTTTATAATAAAATAAATGATGTTTATTTTAATGTTAATAACAGATGTTTATTAATGAATGAAAATATATTTATTTTTATCGTTCCGCTGCGTTTATAAAATTTAAAAGTCCACACGATTTTCCACCAGTTAAGATGCTTATAATACTTGTAAATTCTCAACAACCGCTATCTAAAAGTCAATATAACCGCTATGTACAAGTTTTTTAAGCACCTTAACGACAACCCATCATTAGAACAATCCTTAATCTAAAAAGTATGAGGATTAAATATTACATAATGTTAAGCAAATATTGGTAACCTTAATCGTCTTCAGGGTGTAGTGGATGATGGCCTAGAAATAGTGTGAAATGGTGGTTGTCAGAAACTTCATCACAAGGGCTTGAGGAGTTCAAGTTAAGCTCATTGCTAAACTTTGACATACAAATCTTGTGAAGCTTCTTGGATACTGCATTTAAGGAAACGAACGAATCTTGATTTATGAATACATAGTGAACAAAAGCCTGGACTCGTTTATATTCGGTTTGATACACAAACTTTAATCCTCATACATGCTAGTACAATTTACTGAATTGCAGTTAATTTAGTAACTTAATTAGAAGTTGTGATGTGGTCAAGCGGTTGGTGACCTGCCTCCTTTAGGGGAGGTCAGGAGTTCGACCCCCGTTGACTACATATTAAAAACACAATTTCCTGGTTAGTGTTCATCTTCTATAGTTAATATTAAAATCCTATAATGATGATGTCATTATTAGGCTAATTCTTTTGTTAAGAAAAAAATAAAAAATAAAAAGAAAAAAATCTAAGCATGGTGGGTGATGTCATCAATCTAAATAATTTTGAATTAAAATAAAATCTTATTAATTAATTATTATTATTAAATCTTATTAATAATTATTTTAATTATTAAAATTAAATAATTTTGAATTATTTTAATTAATTATTTTGAATTGAGTACGAGAAGGTATAAAAGCTAGGCAAAAGAAAACTAATTCTAAATTTATATTTTAATTTACACTTTTAAAATAAAATGACAACCAATATTATCTTTTATGATTGGATGTGGATTGTTTAATATGCATTTTAGGTGTTTGATTAAATTTTCATCTGACGAGTTTCTTAGTCTGACTATGTGATTCCACGGGTCATTAAACTAAATGAATTTAGCATTTACGTTCACTTAATACCTAAAACATATTATTAAACTGTTTCGTTTAAACAAACCCGTTGTTCCACGAGTCATTTCACTAGTATTCTTTTTTGAACTAGGATCTCATAATGTGTATTATATGTTAGAATCGCATATTGAAATACTTCTTTTATTGAATTTTTTTTTTTAATGAAGTATGCCAAGTAGACTGTTGACCAATAATTACACATGTTTGATTAGTTTTAAACGGTTTTTATTAAGCAATTGGACTAAGAAGAAATTAAACGGAACCATGAACATCATATGAGGTCACAATTTGGGTCTTGTAATAGATGGTCATGTGTAAAAACTATAAACGAGTTCATGCCCATTAATTATTATAAAAGAATGTATGAATGGTTTGAAGTAAACAAATGATCAAATTTGTTACAGATGGCCCATATCATTTATGATTGTTACAAAGTTACAGTATTTTCTTATGGGTTAAAGTCAAAAATAGGCTACAAACTTACACAAATGTACCGATGTCGCCCACAAACTCATTTCCGTCCTACTGTCGCCTACAAAATTTCAAAAAGTGTACCAATGTAAACAAAAACTTTCAAAAAGTGTACCAATGTAAACAAAAATGACTTGCTACCGGCTAAACCGGTTAAAATCAACACGTGTCGTTTATGGATTGGATCTTAATTCTTAAAAAAAAAAAAAAAATAGGTCAAAATTAGTATTTAACAGGTCAAAACTATAAAATGTTGATATTAGCACATTTTTTGAAAGTTTGTAGGCGACAGTAGGACGAAAATGGGTTTGTGGGCGACATCGGTACATTTGTGTAAGTTTGTAGCCTATTTTTGGCTTTAACCCTTTTCTTATTAACTAGAGTTTTTTTAAGCTTCTGCGAGGCTATTTAGAGTTCTTTTTTCTTTCTTTATCTTTTTATAATAATAATAATAATAATAATAATAATAATAAACAATACGATTACTTGTTATACTAATTGTATTATTATTTGAATGTAGAAAAATGTAACTGAGACTTCTCATTATTTTAATGTTTGAATGAACTTAAGTGATTGATTTTATGTAATTTTGTGTTGAAGTAAGCACTCTACAACAAGTTGACAGGTGTACATTTTGAAAGAGATTCTTGGAGAAAAAGTGGGAATGAAAGAACAATGTTAATAAGGAGGAAAAAAATCCGTGATTCGTTGTGGAGTGGTTTTGATCGATTATTGGTTGGTTGATTTAACGTTTAATAAATGAAGAAATGAAAAAAGAATGAGAAAAAAAGAAGTAAAAAAATTGTATAGAATATAACAAAAAGAAGTTTTAAAAAAAAATTTAAAAAAAATTATCACTCTGAAGTTGGGTTAATTACGTGCATTCCACTGTAAAGAGTGACAGATTTATAGGAATTAATATATACTTATGATAGATAGCATAACATTCAAGAATTAAAGTAATACTAGTGAAATGACCCGTGGAATCACGTGTTTTTTAAACGAAACAGTTTAATGATATATTTTAGGTATTAAGTGAACCTAAATGCTAAAGTTATTTAGTTTAATAACCCGTAGAACCACATAGTCCGACTAAGAAACTCGTCAGCTAAATATTTCATTAAAAAACCTGTTGATACCTATTTCCTTATGAGGTAAGGCTTAGTGTGTGATGACCTGGGAATTTCCGACCAAATCTAAACTTTAATCTTTATATGTTTCCGAGACGATAAGCAAAAGTCTGCAATGTTTGAGCCTCGAAAGTTTCGAAATCTATATTCATGTAATTAATTACCCTTTGACTATGCCCGACGATTCACGAACAATGGTGTGTAAATAAATATGTATATATATATATATTTATATATATAAACATATATGATTTGATGATTAATATATATATATATATATATATATATATATATATATATATATATATATATATATATATATATATATGAAATTCGATACATTTGATTTGTTATATCAATACTAATATTATTGTTACTATTATTATTTAACATTATTACTATTAAAAATTAGTATCATTATTAATAACATTATTATTATAATTATGACTGTAAGATATGATAAAAAGGTTATAAGAATAATTAAAGTTATAATTTGGTTGTAATTCAAATATTATTAGTATTATTATAATTGTCAGTATTAATATTATTACTTTTATAATTATTATCATCATTATTAAGAATTATTATTAATATAATAATTATCATTAGTATTAATTATTATTAAACCTATTTTTTTTAGATCATTAGTTTTATTAATAATATTACCATATTATTATTATTTATCTTTATTAATAAATATTATTATTGTTATTAATATTATTATTACTAATTAGTATTATTATTATTATTATTATAAACACATTACTAATTAAAATACTGAAAATAAATTAGATAAGAATGAGTTGTTTAACATCACTATCATTTTGCTTCTCTTGTCTAAAAATCAATCCCAGATAGGAATCAATACACAGTAAAAAAACAAAAGTCGTTAGCAATCAGATCCACTTTCTAGTTATTTTATGTTTTATTTATTGATTTATTTTTTTATTTTTTTTGTCTGAGTGAGAAACAAAATACCACGAACTGATATATAATCGATCAGCTCATGTTAAACACAGTCACTCCAATTTTTTTCTCACTATCCATATCAGCTATCAATTATTAACAGTTTCAAATTGTTAAAATTAAACAAAAAGAGTTTATGAAACATCTCAACCTCTGTTATTATTACTTTTTGCCCAAAACACGATTTCGTTTGAATTTTAGAAAACTATAAATGTGGTTTTGTTAGGAATCGTATATGTAAACTTCCTGTAAAGTCTCAAATCACAATTTTTCCTATCGAAATCAAATTCGTGAGTCAAAGTTTCGGTTTCATAAAAGTCAACTAATGTTCTTCATTCAAATTAATGTTATATGTTACGATTAAGGTAAAAGTTATGATTCCATTAGTTTCTATAAACAATTTACAAACTAATTTGTGTTATAACCTTATTCAAAATCATAGCCTTTTGCAAAACTAATTTTTTTTTTATTTATAGCAGCGACGACAGCTTATGTTCTTAATTTTTTTTTAATTTTTTTTCGTTTGTTTTAATTAATTTAGTTACCCCCTAATCATTCTATAATTATTTTAAATCCTACACTTTATTTACGTAACTTAATTATTCAGTTATGGTCCTGGTCGATTTGAGAAATTTTGAAGAAGAAGAAGATCACAGATAGATAATAGATATATAGTTTTAGGTGGAGAGTTTAAACAGATAAGTAAGCAGCAGACGGTTGGTTGAGGGGTTGTCGGGTTTTCGAGAGGTCTCGGGTTCGAACCCGGTATTGGGCAATTCTTTTTACAAAAACATTTAAAGGGTATAATTTCTTATTTCTAATTCCATTTTTATTATTATTATTATTATTATTATTATTATTATTATTATTATTATTATTATTATTATTATTATTATTATTATTATTATAAGTGCTATTGTTATGCTCATAATTATTATTGTTATTGTACAAGTGTTATTATTAATTATTAGTATTACTTACTAGTAGTATTGTACTATTAGATTATTAACCTTAATATAGTTAGGTTATAATGACTATTAGTATTAAAATTATTATCATTAGTATTATTATTATTGTATCATTATTATTGTTATTATTAGATATTATGATTACGAAAACATTATAAACCAATATGAAGTTAGTGATAAAAGTAGTTATGGTAAAATTCGGAAACTGATTTTAAATTATATGGATACTTGTACAAATATGTATATGAATGTGAAATTAAATTATAAGAAACTCTAGTTATAAGTTAGAAAATTAATACGAGGTTTATTATAAAAATTAGTATTGTTAACAAGGTTATTATTATTATCATTTTATTATTAATGTAAGGTACCATAGAAATTAAAAATTATCAAAATTATTATATTTATCATTATTAAAATTAACACTATTAGTATTAGTATTAATACTACCATTAATATTATTCTTCTTATCATTTTAGTAATATTACAAATAGATATATATTTTTATATATATATAAAAATACTTTCCGATAGTATTAATATTACGTATCACTCAATTTTGTTATAATAACTAAGCTATATATGAAGAATATCAACTAATATATAAAAATACATTTTTATCATATATAAACCTTAATATGAAATAGTATCATTAACATGTTACAATGAATATTAGTTATATAAAATATACATAAATTAAATTTATCTATCTAACACATAATATCACAAGTACGATTATTAATAATAATATATATAAGTTTGATCGATTACGAGTATATGTTTTAATATATATATACAATTGATATAGGTTCGTGAATCCGAGGCCAACCTTGCATTGTTCAGTTTGTCTAATGTCGTCATATGTATTTTTACTACAAAATACAATAGGTGAGTTCTATTACTCCCTTTTTAAATGCTTTTGCAATATATATTTTTGGGACTGAGAATACATGCGCTGCTTTTATAAATGCTTTACGAAATAGACACAAGTAATCAAAACTACATTATATGGTTGAATGATCGAAATCGAATATACCCCTTTTTATTAAGTCTGATAATCTAAGAATTAGGGAACAGACACCCTAATTGACGCGAATCCTAAAGATAGATCTATCGGGCCCAACAAGCCCCATCCAAAGTACTGGATGCTTTAGTACTTCGAAATTTATATCATGTCCGAAGGAGGATCCCGGAATGATGGGGATATTCTTATATGCATATTGTGAATGTCGGTTACCAGGTGTTCAATCCATATGAATGATATTTTTGTCTCTATGCATGTGACGTATGTTTATGAAATGGAAATATGAAATCTTGTGGTCTATTAAAAATTATGAAATGATTATTTATGTTAAACTAATGAACTCACCAACCTTTTGGTTGACACTTGAAAGCATGTTTATTCTCAGGTACGAAAGAAATCTTCCGCTGTGCATTTGATCATTTTAAAGATATTATTTGGAGTCATTCATGACATATTTCAAAAGACGTTGCATTCGAGTCGTTGAGTTTATCAAGATCATTATTAAGTCAATCATAGTTGGATATATTATGAAATGGTATGCATGTATGTCAACTTTAGATGAAATGAAAGATTGTCTTTTCAAAACGAATGTAATGTTTGTAAAATGTATCATATAGAGGTCAAGTACCTCTCGATGTAATCAGTTGTTGTGAATCGTTTATAATCGATATGGACTTTGTCCGGATGGATTAGGACGGGTCCTTTCAGTTGGTATCAGAGCGGTAGTCTTAGCGAACCGGGTCTTGCATTAGTGTGTCTAACTGATAGTCGTTAGGATGCATTAGTGAGTCTGGACTTCGACCGTGTCTGTATGTCAAAAGATTTGCTTATCTTTTTTTGTCAGAAATTTTCTGCTTATCCTCCTTAGGAAATTACCTGCTTATCATTCTTAGTCCAGACACATCTTACTGCATTGATTGCATAAATAGTGTATAGACAAAATTCATATCTTAGCGTATCTGTTACTGTAACTTTGCCTGACAACTTCCGTAGATTCCTCCGTAACTTATGGGATTTTAGTATTATATATGCATATGTAAATTATATATTGCAGGGTACTAATCTACATCCTATAATCTATTTCTTATCAAAAATCCTTCATCTGATCGTACGGGATGAATCCCTAAACCTGTTCGAGTCCCTCAGATTCTGATAGCTATTCCGATAGTTATTCCGACAGCTATTCCGACATAGATGTTCACCTAAGCTCCGAAAACAGCGTCATCGGCATGAATCAACCAATCAGCCATTTTCAATTCATCTGATGGGTTCGTAGTCGACTTAATTAATGGAAACGCGCAGAAGGTAATCCCTTCCACCAACCGAATTCACCTCTTGACAATGAACCTGAAGCGTTTACCGGCGAACCTGTTCGAAACACTATTTTCAGTCTCATTTCCAGGGTAACTCGACAAGATTATATTCTATCCACAATTCTGAACCTTATTCATCCGCTCGTTCCGACCGACAATCATCCTGGAGTAATAAGTCAACGAACTTCGCGCTCGAATAATCAATTCGGAGAATATGGTGCAAAATGTACCAGCTTTAGCAACATCACGGGCACCAACAGTACCATCAATAACAGCGCCAGTACCATCAACAATCCATGCTTCAATATCATCATCTGTACTTTGAGTATGATCTTCGTTCTACGTATCGTTCTACCTCATTTATCTTCGTTCGACATGGCGAATATGTAATCTCTAAAGTTTTAGAGATTATTTATTCTAGTTCCAACCGAAAAGCAAATGAGTTTAATATTATATTAACTCATTAAATTCATGAATACATCTGGAAATATATATATATATATATATATATATATATATATATATATATATATATATATATATATATATATATATATATATATATATATATATATATATATATATATATATGTATATATGTTTTCATAAAGATTGTAATTAAAAATTCTCTTGTACAAACTGTTAATGGTGAAAATATTTTAACGGGTAGGTAATACCCGAGGAATATTTAAATTTCACATTAATAAGTTACATTGTACGTTCTTCGAATCGGTTTCAACAGTCATATACTATCCTACTTACATCCACCGATATACAAATCCGTTCAACACAGAATAACCATATTCATCCAATTTCATATTTGGATTTTGATTTATCAGAATCCAACAAGTGGCATAATGAAGAAAACATTTGACAAAATAAAATTTGTTAGAAACAAACAAATTAACTATGAGAAATTTTGTTAAGAATCCACGCTAACTGTTCCTAGCTAATTGTTCCTAGCTAACTGATTACATTTTATTTATCGCAATTTAATTATCGCAATTTACATTCTCGCAATTTTATTTATCGTCATTTAAATTTCTGTTATTTACTTTACGCACTTTATTTATCGTCATTTAAATTTCTGTTATTTATTTTTACGCACTTTAAATATCGGGACATGTATACAAGGTTTGACATATCATATCGACGCATCTATATATATTATTTGGAATCACCATAGACACTCTATATGCAGTAATGATCGAGTTCTCTATACAGGGTTGAGGTTGATTCTCAAATAATATATATACTTTGAGTTGTGATCGAGTCTGAGACATGTACACGGGTCACGATATTTATTAATCAATTCGAATAGTATATATTAAATTATATATGAATTACTGGACTGTTACTGTGGAATATCAACTGTGGACTACCAACACTGGACAATTAAAATGAATTAAAATATTGATTATAACATATGAAACTAAACAATTCTTCAAGTTTGCCACTTGATTTCATCTTAAACCTCATTTGTATCTTGACGATTACAATCCGCGATCAAACCTTTCATGATTCTTGAAAACACCTCAATCGAGAGGATGAACCAACTGCACATTTCCCATGGAAGAAAAGATCGATGCATATTATTATGCACCTGAAAACACACGAAACTTGAGTAAACGTTTAACGCATAGCTGTGCTAATTCCTTTAGCGTTATTATTATCGAAAATAAATTTGCAATCTCTTTCCAAATTAGCCAATTTTGTCACAGCTCCAACAAGTCAACTTCGACTTTTAATTCGAAACAACCTTATTATAACCTTGATATGTATAAGTGCTCTTTTATTGTTACCGGGGAACCTTTCACATTTTACCATATTACCAACAGATGTACCAGCAACCTCGTTGCTTCTCGGTTTAAATCTCTCTGATAAATCATTATATTTATTCATTGAAACCCTATCATATACCCATCCGCATCTTGTAACGAATACTGCCATACCAATTACCGGGAATCAGCTATCAGTACTTTGAAAACTCACAGCATATCTACATCAACAGTTATATGTATCCATATAACATTTATCTCTTAGAATTATGATCTTTCATTATGAAAAGTACTCAGTCACAAATCAATACTCTGAATGTTGAAAAAGCTTAATGAAGCAGCAGAAACCATAGACAACCGTAAAACGACCTTAATCATCGAAAGTTTGATGACAAAGAATAGTATGTTGGAAAAGCTCAGAAAAGTTAGAACTGAAAAATGGATTGAGCTAACCACGAAGAAGACCAAGGACAAATACAAGGACCAAACCCTATATTCAAAGGATTCAGGTAATTCTGGATCTGTTGAAATCTTTAGAGAATATCCTGCTCCGAAGTCATGTTAAAATCTTGAGGAAAATATTTCTCCATCAACCATCGAACTTAGAAATTCCAAAATATCATCATCAATATCTTCGATATTTCTGAAGATATTTTCATAAATATTCTCGTCCGAAATTATATACCTCCTCGTGCTTCCTGTGTATCATTATATTGGAAACATTCAATAGAAAATTTAGTACCGGAAAGCAGATTATGCGAAACTATGAAAAAAACCGTGGACAAATCACAAAGAATAAGTTTGACTTCAAAGAATCTAAATGATTCAATGTCTGCTGAAGTCTTTAGCGAATATTTTGCTCATTACTCTAAAACCTTGCGGACAATAGTCTCCATCATCTTTTGATCTTAGATATTCAAAGATATTATCGTATCTTTCATTATAAATATCCTCGATATTTCTGAATATATTTTTATAACTAATACTATCTGAAATCATTTATCTCTTCGTGCTATCAGTGTTACATCATATAGAAACTGTTAGTTTCTATATTCTGTAAACTTTCGAGCTTAAAATATGAATGTTATTGAAGTAATGTTGGGAACTGATGCATGAGTTAGTTTAATATAATGACACTTGATCAACATGATTATATTACAGTAAGTCATGCTGAGTTTCTAAATGGAACATGATGATTCACATATTATAACGTCATCATGTGTCATGATACATAACTCTTTCATTCTGATTAACTTCTGAACATATCAAGAAGATATATTCTTGATAGTTCTATTCTCAGTAATTCTGGTAATTTGACAAATCAAATCGTGCTAATACCTTCTTTCTTATTTAGAACATGATATTTTTCCGAAATTCCATACTTACGAATTCTGGACCATTACTCGCTTTACTAGAGGTCGGGAGAATAATAAAAAGGCAAAGAGATCCAAAATATAAGAGGAAATATAAAGCCCAATGACAACACCGAAATCACAAACCGTGGATATCAGTACGTATAGCAATATAAAGACACGGGAGGATTATAAATACAATAATCCCTAGAGCATAATAGAAATAAACAGATTCTTCAGGTGGGAGTTGGAAAAGAAGAACGATCATTGCGATAGTTAGAATAAGAACAAGGATCAGAACAGGGTTAAGCATTTTCATAAATCTTTTGAATTTAGGAATTGAGTATAGAAGTGGTGAAAATAAATGGAACGGAAAAGTTAAATTTATAAAGGAAATATCAGACGTAGTAATCGGGGCAGATCACCGTATTTATTTAAAGAGATCTTAATTTCCATAAATCCCGAAGAATCAGATCTTATAGATCTTCAAGATTTTCTTTAAATCCCTTGAATTCCGGAATTCAACCAAGGCAATGTCGAAAGTTAAGACGCGCCTTATTTTCTAAATTCAACCCTGTTTACGTCAAAAGCTAAAGAAAATTTTATTTTCTTCAATTCACTCTTTTGCGATAGCTTCATTCGTATTCTTAGAATAATCGAATTATTTTATCATTTTTATTCAATAATGATAAACCTCTAATTATCAACTCATATTGGTCATGAAAACATTTTTATTGTTAGCCATGACCACCTCACTCAAATTTCGGGACGAAATTTCTTTAACGGGTAGGTACTGTGATGACCCGGGAATTTCTGACCAAATCTAAACTTTAATCTTTATATTTCCGAGAAGATAAGCAAAAGTCTGCATTGTTGAGCCTCGAAAGTTTCTAAATCTATATTCATGTAATTAATTACCCTTTGACTATGCCCGACGATTCACGAACAATGGTGTGTAAATAAATATGTATATATATATTTATATATATAAACATATATGATTTGATGATTAATATATATATATATATATATATATATATATATATATATATATATATATATATATATATATATGAAATTCGATACATTTGATTTGTTATATCAATACTAATATTATTGTTACTATTATTATTTAACATTATTACTATTAAAAATTAGAATCATTATTAATATCATTATTATTATAATTATGACTGTAAGATATGATAAAAAGGTTATAAGAATAATTAAAGTTATAATTTGGTTGTAATTCAAATATTATTAGTATTATTATAATTGTCAGTATTAATATTATTACTTTTATAATTATTATCATCATTATTAAGAATTATTATTAATATAATAATTATCATTAGTATTAATTATTATTAAACCTATTATTTTTTTTAGATCATTAGTTTTATTAATAATATTACCATATTATTATTATTTATCTTTATTAATAAATATTATTATTGTTATTAATATTATTATTACTAATTAGTATTATTATTATTATTATTATTATTATTATAAATACATTACTAATTAAAATACTGAAAATAAATTAGATAATAATGAGTTGTTTAACATCACTATCATTTTGCTTCTCTTGTCTAAAAATCAATCCCAGATAGGAATCAATACACAGTAAAAAAAACAAAAGTCGTTAGCAATCAGATCCACTTTCTAGTTATTTTATGTTTTATTTATTGATTTATTTAAATTTTTTTTTTGTCTGAGTGAGAAACAAAATACCACGAACTGATATATAATCGATCAGCTCATGTTAAACACAGTCACTCCAATTTTTTTCTCACTATCCATATCAGCTATCAATTATTAACAGTTTCAAATTGTTAAAATTAAACAAAAAGAGTTTATGAAACATCTCAACCTCTGTTATTATTACTTTTTGCCCAAAACACAATTTCGTTTGAATTTTAGAAAACTATAAATGTGGTTTTGTTAGGAATCGTATATGTAAACTTCCTGTAAAGTCTCAAATCACAATTTTTCCTATCGAAATCAAATTTGTGAGTCAAAGCTTCGGTTTCATAAAAGTCAACTAATGTTCTTCATTCAAATTAATGTTATATTTTACGATTAAGGTAAAAGTTATGATTCCATTAGTTTCTATAAACAATTTACAAACTAATTTGTGTTATAACCTTATTCAAAATCATAGCCTTTTGCAAAACTAAATTTTTTTTTATTTATAGCAGCGACGACAGCTTATGTTCTTAATTTTTTTTTTAATTTTTTTTCGTTTGTTTTAATTAATTTAGTTACCCCCTAATCATTCTGTAATTATTTTAAATCCTACACTTTATTTACGTAACTTAATTATTCAGTTATGGTCCTGGTCGATTTGAGAAATTTTGAAGAAGAAGAAGATCACAGATAGATAATAGATATATAGTTTTAGGTGGAGAGTTTAAACAGATAAGTAAGCAGCAGACGGTTGGTTGAGGGGTTGTCGGGTTTTCGAGAGGTCTCGGGTTCGAACCCGGTATTGGGCAATTCTTTTTACAAAAACATTTAAAGGGTATAATTTCTTATTTCTAATTCCATTTTTATTATTATTATTATTATTATTATTATTATTATTATTATTATTATTATTATTATTATTATTATTATTATTATTATTATTATTATTATTATTATTATTATTATTATTATTATTATTATAAGTGCTATTGTTATGCTCATAATTATTATTGTTATTGTACAAGTGTTATTATTAATTATTAGTATTACTTACTAATAGTATTGTACTATTAGATTATTAACGTTAATATAGTTAGGTTATAATGACTATTAGTATTAAAATTATTATCATTAGTATTATTATTATTGTATCATTATTATTGTTATTATTAGATATTATGATTACGAAAATATTATAAACCAATATGAAGTTAGTGATAAAAGTAGTTATGGTAAAATTCGGAAACTGATTTTAAATTATATGGATACTTGTACAAATATGTATATGAATGTGAAATTAAATTATAAGAAACTCTAGTTATAAGTTAGAAAATTAATACGAGGTTTATTATAAAAATTAGTATTGTTAACAAGGTTATTATTATTATCGTTTTATTATTAATGTAAGGTACCATAGAAATTAAAAATTATCAAAATTATTATATTTATCATTATTAAAATTAACACTATTAGTATTAGTATTACTACTACCATTAATATTATTCTTCTTATCATTTTAGTAATATTACAAATAGATATATATTTTTTTATATATATATAAAAATACTTTCCGATAGTATTAATATTACGTATCACTCAATTTTGTTATAATAACTAAGCTATATATGAAGAATATCAACTAATATATAAAAATACATTTTTATCATATATAAACCTTAATATGAAATAGTATCATTAACATGTTACAATGAATATTAGTTATATAAAATATACATAAATTAAATTTATCTATCTAACACATAATATCACAAGTACGATTATTAATAATAATATATATAAGTTTGATCGATTACGAGTATATGTTTTAATATATATATACAATTGATATAGGTTCGTGAATCCGAGGCTAACCTTGCATTGTTCAGTTTGTCTAATGTCGTCATATGTATTTTTACTACAAAATACAATAGGTGAGTTCTATTACTCCCTTTTTAAATGCTTTTGCAATATATATTTTTGGGACTGAGAATACATGCGCTGCTTTTATAAATGCTTTACGAAATAGACACAAGTAATCAAAACTACATTATATGGTTGAATGATCGAAATCGAATATACCCCTTTTTATTAAGTCTGGTAATCTAAGAATTAGGGAACATACACCCTAATTGACGCGAATCCTAAAGATAGATCTATCGGGCCCAACAAGCCCCATCCAAAGTACCGGATGCTTTAGTACTTCGAAATTTATATCATGTCCGAAGGAGGATCCCGGAATGATGGGGATATTCTTATATGCATATTGTGAATGTCGGTTACCAGGTGTTCAATCCATATGAATGATATTTTTGTCTCTATGCATGGGACGTATTTTTATGAAATGGAAATATGAAATATTGTGGTCTATTAAAAATTATGAAATGATTATTTATGTTAAACTAATGAACTCACCAACCTTTTGGTTGACACTTGAAAGCATGTTTATTCTCAGGTACGAAAGAAATCTTCCGCTGTGCATTTGATCATTTTAAAGATATTATTTGGAGTCATTCATGACATATTTCAAAAGATGTTGCATTCGAGTCGTTGAGTTTATCAAGATCATTATTAAGTCAATCATAGTTGGATATATTATGAAATGGTATGCATGTCTGTCAACTTTAGATGAAATGAAAGATTGTCTTTTCAAAACGAATGTAATGTTTGTAAAATGTATCATATAGAGGTCAAGTACCTCGCGATGTAATCAACTGTTGTGAATCGTTTATAATCGATATGGACTTCGTCCGGATGGATTATGACGGGTCCTTTCATAGTGTATTAGCACAATACTAGAAGTATCTAGCTAAGAATGGGGGAGTGTTGCCGATTGATGTTTACCCTCGGGAAATAATCCCTGCAGACCCGATTCACAAGTATAGAAACTTATGGGGTGGCTTAATCAATCTGTGTACGCTGAGCTGATAGCAGGATGACTTCTAGTGAGAGAAATTACTGTGAGAGAGAGAAAGGTGAAGTCTCTGCTCACAAGTTGTCAGAATGTCTGAATGTATAAAATGACGACCCAAGGGGTCTATTTATGGTGGTAGATCCATTGGATTGTTCGGGGACACGTGTCAGATGATGATACGTTCTGTTATTCGTGATCCGAAATATGCGCTGGATATGATGCTCTCCGGCCAGGGCTTAAGCGCTAGGCGGACTTCAGGGCTTATGCATGACGAAAGCAGCCTGCACAGCGGAGAACGCTTGACGGACAGTTTCACAAAACCATTGTTCTCAGTGTTCCTGATGCTATTTTCATGCGAATATTGTGCCTTTATGCGTGTATACGATAGGATACACCATTAAGTCCCCCCAGTTTAATGACTTAAGCATTTGAAAAAGGATTAAGTTGTTAAACTTCTGCCTATGCATGCCAAACAAGTCTTCACATTTTCCATTTACATCGGAGGAAAACATTACAGGCATTAATGACAGACGAATTTTACTGACTTTGTGATGATTATTTTTAAATGGCTGAGATTCTTCACGTGCCACCAGCTGTAAAAAGCATTTCTTCATATCCCACTTTTAAACTTGCCCGTACACGTGTCACGATCGTGTCCATAAAAAATACATTGATGAATCTCTATATAAACTGCCATAACCTTTCATCTTCACTTTTTTACCTTTGCTCAAGATCCAAAAAGCAAATTTCTACACAAATCTTCATCGCTTTCCTCAAGCTTCATTTTCAACTTTTTAAGGTTTTCTCATCGTTCAAGGTTAGTTACCCTTCACCTCACTGTTATTTCTTACTCCCTTTTCCTATTCATACTATTACCATGGCTTCTGTGTTGAGTACTGGCCAAGACGTCGTAGAGCTTTCTACCTCGAAAACAACTGACCTTCCTGAGGTTAGTACGATAGCGTCATCATTATCGGAGATCCACTTTGACGGTTTGAAAATCGCCTTTCATCATTTAAATCAATATAACCCTATTCTTCCTACTACCAGTCAAAGGGCCAACAAACCTCCTACTGGGAAAATTACTTTATACACTTTACAACTCACCCACGGCAATCTCCGTGTCCCACTTACACAATTTCTTCTCCGTATCCTTAGATACTTTAGAGCCTGTCTGAGTCAAATTCATCCCCATGGCCTTCAAAAAATCATTCTTTTTGAAATGTATTGCAATGCCTCCAATATAAAGCCACGCCTTAAAGTTTTTATTTCTCTATTTAGAATTCGAACAATTAGCCAATGCTGGATCACCATTGACAACAAACCTAAAACACATTTTGTTGGCATTAATAAAGTATCAACTTGAAAGGCTGGAAGAGTCCATTTTTCTTTGTTGATGAGGGGGTTATTCCGGAAGCGTATTCCGTTGTCCAGAAATGGAAGTCTATAGATGCTGGCGTAGGAAAGGCTGTTACGGTAACCGCCGCAGAAAAGCAAATAGTAAACCATCTTAAAGATCTTCGCCTTCCGCCCAGATCATACGAGAAGTATGAGGGGATTCTTGTTCTGTGCAAAGTAAGCCAAGAATGGCCAAGTACTTCTGTGCTAGTACTTCGCCAGAAAAACCAGGGTAGGATGTGATATGATCATCTAAATATATATACATGCTTGTCTATTTTATGTCATTATTGCTTATATTGCTGTATTTGTCTTTGTTTAATTTTTCAGAAAATACCGAGATGCTTGTCCGTTCTGCTATCCTATCACTCGACCTTGAAGATGACGTAGAGGTCACTGCTCGTAACAAAACCCCTGCCGAGCTAGAGGCAGAAAGAATTGAGGCTGAAACTAAGGCTGCTGCTGCTGCCAATGCTGAAAAGGAAGGAGAAAGCAGCGATAGTGGCTCAGACAGTGGATCTGAGTCTGAGCGGACTGATACTGAACGGACAACGGAGGACACCACCACCGAGCAGGAAACAACTGGCTCGGTTGATATTACTGGTGATGCGCTCCCTAGCCCTCCTGTAATCAAAAAGACTCGCAAGAAGAGTATAGGCTCTAAGAGAGCAAATAGTACTGAGGGCAGCCCTAAACTGAAACGCCGAAGAAGTACGCCAACATTGTCTTTTCTTGATATTGTATATATCTTTGCCCATAACTATTATGTTTGTTTATAATGCTAACTTATTTATGTTAGTGGTTTTAGCAGATTCAGATGACAGTCAAGGAAAGACTGTTGAAGGCGGTGAACGGAGGGCGGAGGGGATCCCTGAAAGTCAAGGGGATGAAATTCTGAAAACTCCTGACTGGAATTTTACTCCATTTGATGAAACTGATTTCCAGGAGCTGAGGCCAGAAGGCAACTCCTCCTATCATTCTCCACCCCCCAGTACCACTATCCCTGCTGTCACGTCGTCAAATGTTCCGGTACCACCAATTCCTGCTCATGTGGGCGCTCTGCAGGCGTTTATTGATAACCCTGCTACTAAGTGTACATATTTCTTGACTCTACTTTAGGTATTCATGATAAAACAATTTATATGTATGTGCTTGCAATTTAGTTACGTGAATTATTGATCATAACTTTCTTCTTTTGTAGGGTTGTGCTGTTCCTGAGCTTAATCCTCACTTCATTGCTCTCCGTTCTGAACAACTTCGGCAATCAACTGCTGCATCTGCTGTGTTGCTCATGAACCATCTAAGAAATGCTCTTCAATTGCAGCAGCATCAAGAGTCTAACTGTAACGGCCCGGAAAATTTCGACTTAATTTAAACTTGAATCTTCATATGAATTGATATTTCCGACACGATAAGCAAAGTCTGTTATGTTGAGTCTCAAAAATTTTGAACTATTGTTATACACTCAATTAACCTTTGGCCATTCCCGACGATTCACGAACATTATTTGTAAATAGATATATATACATATATATATATATATATATATATATATATATATATATATATATATATATATATATATATATATATATATATATATATATATATATATATATATATATATGGGTGTGTGAAGAATAAATTGAGAAACGTTAGTAAAATGTTAAACGATTTGATTGATAAAGTAATGAAGTCTATTATGAGAATATGACTTGAAAACGTTAACAAAGTATTAAACGTATAAAGTGATATTTATTTGTTTTAGATAAACATCTACGTAATGAAACGTGTTATGTGAAACTTGTATATATATATAGACAAAGTATATTGAATACATATATAAGCGGTTTCTGTACGATTGGTAAAATATAGTAACATTTGATTGTTACTAAGTAAAGGTAATACCAACTTATAAGAAAATAAAATAAACATGAGTTCTATTAATAGGTTATGTGATTTGAATATATTTAGTTCTAGAAGATTAAACTTTACAATATCTATTTGATTTAATTTCAAACGTACGAAAACGTTTTACAGTTTAAAAGAACTTTATTAATAAAACATTTTATAATTTGAATATGTATATAAAACCTAATTAAAGTCTTGGTTATAAATATTAATTTACAAGTACATATATTTATTGTTTCAGAAATATAAAGCGTTTGAATATTTAAAGTAAAGCTTTATATTATAGATATTAAATTTATAAATATATATTTCAAAAATATAAAACGTACTACGAAAGATTAGAATATTTTATAACATGTCAGAATATAATTATTTATACGTATTAGATAAATACAAAATGTTTTGAGATATATATATATATATATATATATATATATATATATATATATATATATATATATATATATATATATATATATATATATATATATATATATATACATTATCTTGTAAAATTGAAAGTTAAAATAAATAATATAAATGTTGAGAAATAGAAACATATTATAAAATTCTAAGATTATTAAAGTTAGTGTCATTATATTTTATTGTTATAAATTTTAGAAATTATATAAAACTATTTGAGTGTCACGTCGTCTTTAAAACAAATATAACTTTATAAATATCAAGAAACACTTTTGACAAATTGTTACCGAGTCATTATAATAAAGATAAAGGTTTTTAACGTTATCTTAAACTTTATAATCTTTCTAGAAACCTTTTGGCAATTTAGAAATGGTAATGGTCCGTGATTCAATTAAAAAAATATATATAAACAATTTATGATAAAATAAAAACTCGAATTTAAAACGTGTTTAAAGAATATATATATATATATATATATGAGTTTCAAAATATTTTGTAAACAATAGTAGTACTCGTTTATTGATTCGATTGATATTTTGATTTAACTTGTGAAACGCTGGTACATAAATGAATTATATCAATTTAAGTATTAAAGTATAAATGTTATATGATATAACAATTTCTAATATTTAAATGATTCTAAATTATATATAACGAACTTTGAAATATAATTAGTTTGGAAAAACTGAATGTATAATACCATTAAATAAAGACTTTTTATAAATAAGAATGATTAAAAGTATAATTTAGTTGTAATTTAAATGTCATTAGTTATAGTTATAGTTATTGTTAAAATATCATTATTAACATATTTATTTACTAATATATATATGTATATATATATATATATATATATATATATATATATATATATATATATATATATATGTATATATATATATATATATTTAATTAAGTCTAATATATAGAATCAGATACATAATCAAATTCTGTTGCACATCTACATCGAGCTTTATTAATTTGTTTATATTTGAAATCTATTAGAATCCAAATCAAGAATTGTACATGCAAACTCCAAATTCTGTTCCCAATCCCTTTCTACTTTATTTTTCTTTTATTTTCCTCCTGATTTGATTTCCATATGTCGATCATATCTGTTTATATAACAATGATTAGTTGTGATAACTCATTCAAATATTCTCCACTATCAAAATCATTTATAATTGAAATCATCTGCTTTCATAGTTAATTTAATCAGAATTTTTTTAAAAAAAATTCAATACCTCTGTTCTTGAGTGAAATTACCAAAAGCTCGATTTCTAATTGTATTTCAAAATCTAGAAATGCAATCATGTTAGGAATCCCTCGTTCAAACTATCTGTAAGTTATCAAACTCCAATTCTTTCTATCAAATTTTAATTTAATAGTCAAAGTTAAATCTTAAAAAGTCAAACTTTTTGTTCATCAAGAAATTCGAATTGGATTTGATGTTTCCAGTTCAATTGATGATTCAGAAAGATTCTAGAAGTGATTTAGAATCTATTTCATGAAGGAATCGAAGTCCAAAACACTCTTAAAATCAAAATCACAATTTGAGTTTATGTTCTTGAAATATGAAAAAGCAATTGCATAATTTTGAATTGGTTTTCAAATTCTAAAAATACAGATGTGTTAGGATCCCTTTACTCAATCTTTCTGTAAAATATCAAATTCCAATTCATCTTAACGAACTCGAATTTTCGAGTCAAAGTTTCATAATCAAAAAGTCAACTTTTGTTCTTCAATCGAATTCGAACCTTCTGTGATGATTCAAGTTAAATTGATGATTCCAATAGTTTTTAGGGAAGATTTAGAATCTTTTTCATGCTTTAATCACTATCTAAAACTTTCTAAAAATCGTGTTCAAATTTTTTTTTTATTTAAACAGCGACGAGCTGTAGGCTGTTTTATTTTTATTTTTTTTATTTTTTATTTTTGTTAATCAAATTAATCAATTATAATTGTTTATGTGTTGGTTAGTAAATCCTAAGATCATATTTGTATTGGTAATTAAGAGAAAGTGGACTTTTGGTTGATTTAATTTTGATGATGATGAAGAAGATGATAGAATTCATTTAGGGGTTAAATAAATATGGGAGGAGGTTTTATGAGAAAAACTAAATGGAGCAGATGGTTAAGGGAGGTGACGGGGTAGCGAGTGGTTTCGGGTTCGAGCCCGGCTAGTGGCAGCTATTTTTTTAAAGCTTTTTGAGGTAGTTTTTCAAAACCAACAATCTTTATTATTATTATTATGATTATTGTTATTATTACTAAAATATAAATTATTATCATCATGATTTTTAATTATTATTATTATCATTTGTATTAGTATTAGTATTAGTATTATTATTATTATTATTAAGACTATTATTATTATTATTATTATTATTATTATTATTATTATTATTATTATTATTATTATTATTATTATTATTATTATTATTATTATTATTATTATTATTATTATTATTATTATTATTATTATTATTATTGTTATTAGTAGTATTATAATAATTATTACTAGTATTATAATTATTATAAGTATTATAATCATTATTATTATTATTATTATTATTATTATTGTTATTAATATTATTATGAACATACTATAATTTATTATTATTTTCATTGATATTAGTATTAGTATTATTTTATAAATATTAGTATTATCAATATATTTATAATTATTAATATCATAATTATCATTATTATTGTTATAAGTATAATCATTAATATTATCCTTATTATTATTATGATTATCATTATCTGTATTGTTATTATTAAAATTTAATATTATTACTACCATGTTACTAAAGTATTCATTAAAACTATCAGTATTATTATTATTAGTATTACCAATATCATTATTTATGAATATAAAAATAAAAGTTTTAATAACATTGTTAAAGTTATAAGTATAAAAATAAAATTATATATACAAAAATATATTTAAATTTACATAACTTAACTACATTAATATTTCTATATATGAAATAAAAATATATAAATAAATAATGAAACTTATAAATTATTAAATATAACAAATACATCATTAATAATAATATATAGATTTATTCGATTTCGATTATATGTTTTAATAGATATACAATTGATACAGGTTCATGAATCCGAGGTCAACCCTGCAATTGTTCCGTTCAGTCGTATGCATATTTTTACTACAAAATATCGTATCGTGAGTTTCATTTGTTCCCTTTTTAAATTGCTTTTGCAATATATATTTTGGGCTGAGAATACATGCGCTGCTTTTATAAATGTTTTACAAAATAGACACAAGTACTTGAAACTACATTCTATGATGGAATTGTTATACCAAATATCACCCCTGCTTATTATAGCTTGGTAACTTAATAATTAGTATACGCACTAATTAGCGCGAATCCTAAAGATAGATCTATGGGCACTGACACCCCCCATTCTGGAAAATGGAATGCTTTAGTACTTCGATTAACATACAGATGATACTTGTATAGATATACAGATGGTTATTCCTGTATTTACAGATGGTTATTCCTGTACATTTGGGTGATATTCTATATGCATTTTTGTTAATGTGGGTTACCAGGCAACTTATCATATGAATGGATTTTTACAGATGGTTATTCCTGTATGCTTATAAAAAATGAAATCTTGTGGTCTATTAAAATGATGAAAATGAATGATTATGAAAAACTAATGAACTCACCAACCTTTTGGTTGACACTTGAAAGCATGTTTATTCTCAGGTATTAAAGAAATCTTCCGCTGTGAAATTGCTCATTGTAAAGACTTTACTTGGAGTCGTTCGTCAGTACCTTGCACTGGGACCAGATGTTGATGTATTCGTCCATATGGATTTGGATGGGTCGTTTCACTAATCTTGAGATAGCCCGTACCGAAAGGGCTGAAGGTGTAAATGCTCGTAAAAGAGCTATTGATGCTGAACGTGCTTTGACCAGCTCTCAAGAAGCTCTGAAGGTTAAAGAGGCTAAATTAAAAGCTGCTCAAGATGTTGCTGCTGTGACGACCCGGAAATTTCCGATCAAATTTAAACTTAATCTGAATATGATTTCGATACGATAAGCAAAGTTTGTAAGGTCAAGTCTTAAAAACTTTGAGCTATTTCATATATACAATTGACCTTTGACTAATTTCGACGATTCACGAACAATTAATGGTAACTAGATATGTATATATATATATATATATATATATATATATATATATATATATATATATATATATATATATATATATATATATATATATGGTAATTGGAATTATAAATTGTAATATTATATGTCATAGTATATATATACATATGTAATACATATTAAAGATTCAATATATTGTATAAGTGGTAAGTAGTAATAAATGGTATTATATTAAACTTAATTACAAGTTTGAATATAATTGTTATATTAATATTCTTTTTAGTATTATTATTAAGTAGTTTTATTATTAACAAGATTGTTATTATTATTAGTATATATATGGTAATGTATAAATAATAAATAGTAAATATATGTTATTATATATATAACTATTAAATATTACAAAATTAATAATTTGTAATATTAAATGTAATTACAAGATAAAATATAATTATTATAATAGCCTTATTATTTACATAAATAATATTGATATCAGTACTATCTATAATATTATAATATATAGATATGAAATTGGTCAAGCATAAATTGCTATGTCAATTTTATTAGGGTTATCTTTATTAATATCATTAATAATTTTGTTAAATATTATCATTTATATAATTACTAATATCATTTTTAAAATTATCAAGTAATGCAATTATTATTATTTTTATTAATATTATTAAATTTAGTGATCATTATTATTATTATTATTATTATTATTATTATTATTATTATTATTATTATTAATATTATTATTATTATTATGTTATTAGTGTTTTTTTTAATGTATTATTGTTATTAATATGTTATTAATTATTAATATTATTAATTAAACTATATAATATAAAAACAGATATATAGTCATGCGCCTAATATTCTGAATCTATCCTTACCAATTTTTTTTTCTTTTTTTCTTTCAAACTCCGTATACCCGTGATTATGTGTTGAAAGAATCTCGCTTATAATTGAATCGATCGTATCATGTTTTGGAAAAAGTAAGTCCTTCAATCCTCTCCCTATAATTATCAATTACAATTTTACTTTATAGAATCAAATTTTTTTTATAAATCGACGATAGCTGTTCTTGGCAAATTATTACATAATTCAAATTCGATTACCATTCAAAAATCTAAAAGTGCAGTTAGGTTAGAATTCAATTAGTCAATCTTTCTGCAAAATTCGAACTTCCAATTCGTTTTATCGATTTCTAATTCTTGAAGTCAAAGTTTTATTAAAAAAAAGTCAAACCGAGTGTTCTTGGTGAAATTCAAACTTGTTTTGATGATTTGAGTTCAATTGATGTTTCTAACATATTGTAGACATGATTTGAAACACGATTCGTATTATAAACTTTGTCCAAAACTTTATCAAAATCGAAATCAATTTTTTTTTAAAAAAATAAGCTGCGACAGCAGCAGTACCTGTGTATATTTTTTTTTATTTTTTTTCTCGTTTCAATTAAATTCAAAGATTGATATTGATTGTTTACATATTAATTGAGAGTCTTAAAACTAATATATAATTCGTTGGTAAATGGTTTGAACTTGGATTGAATCATTTTAATTTGGGAAGAAGATGAACACTCTAAGTTAAGAGTTAAAGGAAATTAGTTTGGAGTAGAATCAGAAAATCTGAAATGGTGGAGTGGTCTTGAGTGTTTGCGGGTTAACTTGTGGTCACGGGTTCGAGTCTCAAACGGGACAATTCTTTTTAGACGAAATTTCTCAAGGGTATACACAAATACTTTTAGCTCTATTATTATTATTATTATTATTATTATTATTATTATTATTATTATTATTATTATTATTATTATTATTATTATTATTATTATTATTATTATTATTATTATTATTATTATTATTATTATTATTATTATTATTATTATTATTATTATTATTATTATTATTATTATTATTATTATTATTATTATTATTATTATTATTATTATTATTATTATTATTATTATTATTATTATTATTATTATTATTATTATTATTATTATTATTATTATTATTGTTATGTTATTATTATCATTATTATTATCATTGTTATTATAGATTGTTATTGTTATTATTATTGTTATTGTTATTGTTATTATTATTATTATTATTATTATTATTATTATTATTATTATTATTATTATTATTATTATTATTATTATTATTATTATTATTATTATTGTTATTATTATTATTATTATTATTGATTGAAATTAATATTATGTATTAGTATTATTATTAGTATTAATATCATTGTTATTATTATGATTATGAATATTATGAATATTATTATAATTTCTATAAAAATCATAAAATTTATTATTTTTTCATTAAAAACTAATACTTGTATCATTTTATAAGTTATAATATTATTATTAGTATCATTACTAGTATTATAAGTATTATTAGTATTATAATTATCATTAATATCATTAGTTATCATTATTAATATTATGATCATAGTTAAAATTAAGAATATTGTTATTATAATTATTATTATGATATTATGGACAACTAATATATGTATTATCATTATTATTATGTAAACTTAGAAATGATGATTAGTATTAGTATTATTAAGAAAATGATGCAAATAATTATTATTTTCACTAATATTGGTATTAGTATCATTTTTATAATTACTAGTATTATTATCATTAACATAAGTATCATTGTTAAAAATATTCTTATTATTATTATTATTAAGTATTATTAATATTAATAAAGTTGTATTATTATTATTATTATTAGTAAATCATTAATATCAAAACTATCATTTTTAAACAAATAAATATTTTGTATATAAAGTATATTTGTTACATATACTATAATTATATTAAAATTTCATATAACTATATATATCAAACCTATTAATATTATTTATATAAATATATACAAATAATAAATTATCGATTTTTAAATATAACATTAAACAAGTATGTATATAAATATAGATATATTAATATAACTATATAAATAATAACTATTATGAATATATACACAAATTGAACATACATAATATATAAATGAAAGGTATAATAAGTAAATTTGTTTAGTTATGATTATATGTTTTAATATATACATACAAATGATATAGGTTCGTGAATTCAAGGCCTATCCTGCATTGTTCAATGTCGTCATATGTATTTTTACTACAAAATACAGTACTGTGAGTTATAGTCCCACTTTTAAAATCTAATATTTTGGGATGAGAATACATGCAGTTTTATAAATATTTTACGAAATAGACACAAGTAAATGAAACTACATTATATGGGTGAATGATCGAAGCCGAATATGCCCCTTTTGCTTGGTAGCCTAAGAATTAGTAAACCGATCTACTAATTGACGCGAATCCTAAAGATAGATCTATCGGGCCCAACAAGCCCCATCCAAAGTACCGGATGCTTTAGTACTTCAAAATTTATATCATGTCCGAAGGAGGATCCCGGAATGATGGGGATATTCTTATATGTATATTGTGAATGTCGGTTACCAGGTGTTCACCATATGAATGATATTTTTGTCTCTATGCATGGGACGTTTATTTATGAGAAATGAAAATCTTGTGGTCTATTAAAATGATGGAAATGTTTATTTATGTTAAACTAATGAACTCACCAACCTTTTGGTTGACACTTGAAAGCATGTTTATTCTCATGTACGAAAGAAATCTTCCGCTGTGCATTTGCTCATTTTAGAAACACTAATTAGAGTCATTCATGGCATATTTCAAAAGACGTTGCATTCGAGTCGTCGAGTTCATCAAGATTATTATTAAGTCAATTATAGTTGGATATATTCTGAAATGGTATACATGTCATCAATTTTCGTTGTAAAGAAAGATTGTCTTTTAAAAATTGAATGCAATGTTTGTAAAATGTATCATATAGAGGTCAAATACCTCGCGATGTAATCAACTGTTGTGAATCGTTTATAATCGATATGGACTTCGTCCGGATGGATTAGGACGGGTCGCTTCAGCTGCTATCCTGCGAGAGGCAAAGGAGAGATTGGTAGAAGCTGAGAGAAAGAAGGTTGAGGAGGAGAAGCTGAAGGTTAGTGGACTGGAGAATCAGCTGGATGCTTTGAAGGATAGCTTGAATGCTGAGAAAGAAAAATCTGCTAAACTTCTCCGCAGGGCGGAGGCCGGTGAGGGTAACTTTGCGGAGTTGAAAAAGGGGATACCGGGTATAATAGCTAAGGTTCTTGGATCTCATCTTGTTGGGAATCCCTATAATGATTATGTTGATGCTATGGTCACCCATCCATTTCTGATGTTACCGACAAGGTAACCAAATGCCTTGTCCCAAACCAGCCTCTTCCTCCTGTTATTGCTAACCTAATGCATCAAGGAACCTTGGAGAGAGTCAATGAGACAAGGGACAAACTGATAAACCTCAAGATTGATGTGTTTGATGATGTGTGTAGCAGGGAGGAATCATCCGCCAAGGATGTCCTTGGTGTGAAATTTACATGAATTCTGTAAAAAATTTCTGAATCACTGTTTGTAATAAACTTTTCTGCTTGTTATGCTACAAATATATGCTACTTTCGTGATTATGTTTATCTTTATACTTGTTCTAAATACTTTAATGTTTCTTGCTAAAATAAATCTGCGATGCATTAAGCATATAATAAATTCTCTATGCATAACTGTATACTGCATAAAATGTTTGATGTTAGTCTTATGAAAATGTTTTGTATCAGTGACTTTTGCTGAATTAATAACATATTCGATACTGAAATTTTAATTTGCAAACATCATGCTTTCAAAATAATTGCTAGGATATTAAAGTCCATTATATGCTTTCCATCATAAAATTAATGAGGAATAGTTATGAAGTATTTTTGAAGAGTGGCTATGAATGAATAACCTTTCCGCCATACGCCTTCCGTCATAAAGTTTATGAGGAAGAGTTGTGAAATATTTCGGCCTTCATATATTGTAATAACTTCATTCGTTATGTGAAATAAGTTTTTATAATGTTTGTCATGACAAGTATCTGATTTTTCATTTTGCCTCGGTGCGTTCTAGTAAAACTTTAATGTTTTCTAGCTGATTCCTTGTGCCTTTTACTGGCCGGCACAAGAGCATCCGCCATCGGAGGTATAAAAATACTCTCCTTCTGTGGGCAGGATATAAATGCAATGTTTTACATTTGTCACAGGCAGCACTTTGCATAAGAAAAAGATAAAACTTTATTGACTGATAGTGAGCAGTACATAAACAATTCATTATGTATTTAGGTGGATCATGCCTAATTAGTACATTATGAACGTTTAATGCATGCTATTGTAAAACATATGCACTGTTGAATAACCACAATGGTGTACAGTAAAATGATAAACGTTGCTCTTCGTAAAATGCTAAAAACTGCTCTTCACACGCCAAGCGCCTAGCGCTGCCCGGCCTGAATATTTGATCATGGTATAAAAATCTCTGGAACTTCATCATCTCTGAACAATCGATTACGCCTTCTCTGATTTTGCTCTGCCCTCTGGCAAATTTGCAAACGTAGACCGTTCCCTAGTTGGGGCTACATACTGTGAATGTATGGCAGCCACTCCGTTAGGAGTTAGAAATCTGATCTCTGCATGAGCGGTGGATGTAATTGCTCCAAATTTAGCCAACACTGTCCTTCCAAAAAGGACATTAAATCGAGAAGTGCCGTCCAAAATAGTGAAATCAATTGTTTCAGTCCTTAGCAATGGGTATGTTCCCATGACGACCTCCAAACAAATTTGCCCCATGGCATTCACTGGTGCACCTGTCAATCCTGAAACCTTCAGACTTGTCTGCCTAGCTCTATCTTGCACGTGCCTTGAGAAAGTTCTCAAACAATGCCAATAAATGATGTCAGCCTCACTGCCTGTATCTGTGTAAATACGGCTGATAAACCTATTAGCAATTTCTGCTGATATGACCACTGGCTGGACGGATAAAGTCCAATTTTGAATTGGTTGAAAGATGATTAGAGCATGTCTCCAGCTGTCCATATTGTTGTTTGACTGCACATCATCTTCATAGCAACCGTCATTAAACCATACCGTCTTAATTACCACATCTGGAGTTGGTTCACGCTCCGCTACCCGGTCTCCGTACTGGTTTCTGTTATCTCTTCCGCCATGATCCTCCCTTCTTCTATTCTCATCTCGACGTCCTCTTCGACCATCATTTTTCTGCCATGCAAATTTCTTTCGTGGATCATTTCTTCTGTATTGTTTGCCTGGCAGCAAATGATTCAACTCTCCTGCCTTGATCTTTTCAATGATTTCTCTCATCAAAGATTTGCAATTATCTGTGTCATGACCCCATGCCTCATGAAAGTCACACCATAGTTCACTCCTTGGACCATCTCTTTCCTCCATAGGTGCTGGAGGATTGAAAGCAGTCCGGATGGGTTCAGTGAAAAGAATCTCCTTGGGAGTTTTTGTTAGTGCCATTATCAATGGATGTCTCTCTATAGGCCTCCTGTTGTGGTGAAAATCATTGGGATGATTATTGCCTCTCCATCCGTCGTTGGAATTGTCATTTCTCCTTTGATTTCGATCAAAGTACCGTCCTCCGTTGTGAGGTTTGGTACTGTTGCTGCTACCATCAAACTTGCTTGGTCCTCGCTTGTCGGCTCGGACATGCTTTTGTGCAACTTCCAATGTCTGGTGCAGAGTGATAATGCTAAAAAGGAACATATATTTAATAGCATTATCATTATAGAAAGACAAGATTTTAGGGGTGAAATCGTTCTATTTCCAAGTGATATTCGTATAAATAAATAAGTGCGAAGACTGAAGATGAAAATGAAGATTTGAAGACGCAAATGACCAAAAAGCTCAAACGTACAAGCTACAATCCTAAAGGTTCATTTTATTGATGCTTAACGTCTAAAAATGACAAAGGTACAAGACGCGGAACGCAAAGTACAAAATATCTCATCGTACAAAAAGACGTTCGAAAATCCGGAACCGGGACTTAAACCGAGAAACAACGTACAACTCAACAGAGCTAAAATTACAAGTCAAAAATGTACATGAATATAATATAATATATATAATTATATATAATTATATATATTATATTATATATTATTTAAATCACGTCGACAAAGTAAAAAAACAAAATGATCTGAGCTGATATTCGCTGCCATGCGATCGCAAGGCCTGGAAGAGCATTTTCCATGCGATCGCATGCGCCAAAAAATCTGGCCAAGTCCCTATAAATACCAAGCCTGTTCGACGAGTTTTAAACAATTTTATTTTCTTTCTTTTCTTTCTTTGTTCACAGATACACATATATATATATATATATATATATATATATATATATATATATATATATATATATATATATATATATATATATATATATATATATATATTTATATTTTAATTTTAATTTTAATTTTAAGTTTAATAATAATTGGGTTATTGTAACGAATGTTTTACGGGTTTTAAAGTCGAAACTCTGTCCGTGTAACACTACGCTATTTTTAATCATTGTAAGTTACGTTCAACCTTTTTAAATTAATGTCTCATAACTAAGTTATTATTATGCTTATTTGAGCCGAAGTAATCGTGATGTTGGACTAAATATTAAAGACGGCGTTATTGGGCTTTGGACCATAATTAAGGTTTGAATAAAAGACCGACACTTGTGGCTATGGGACTATGGGCTATTAATGGACTTTATATTAACTTAATTATATTTTGTTAATATAAAGATTTACAATTTGACATCTCTATAAATAACCACATACGCCTGATCGGGTACGGTGTGTAGTGACCCGAACTTTTCCATGTTTATATATATTAATTAAGATTGATATTTACATGATTAAATGTTTCCAACATGTTAAGCAATCAAACTTGTTAAGACTTGATTAATTGAAATATGTTTCATATAGACAATTGACCACCCAAGTTGACCGGTGATTAACGAACGTTAAAACTTGTAAAAACTATATGATGACATATATATATGGATATATATAGTTAACATGATACTATGATAAGTAAACATATAATTAAGTATATTAACAATGAACTACATATGTAAAAACAAGACTACTAACTTAATGATTTTTAAACTAAACATATATGTAACGATTATCGTTGTAAAGACATTTAATGTATATATATATATATCATATTAAGAGATATTCATACATGATAATATCATGATAATATAATAATTTAAAATCTCATTTGATATTATAAACATTGGGTTAACAACATTTAACAAGATCGTTAACCTAAAGGTTTCAAAACAACACTTACATGTAACGACTAACGATGACTTAACGACTCAGTTAAAATGTATATACATGTAGTGTTTTAATATGTATCTATACACTTTTGAAAGAATTTAATACACTTATCAAAATACTTCTACTTAACAAAAATGCTTACAATTACATTCTCGTTCAGTTTCATCAACAATTCTACTCGTATGCACCCGTATTCGTACTCGTACAATACACAGCTTTTAGATGTATGTACTATTGGTATATATACTCCAATGATCAGCTCTTAGAAGCCCATGTGAGTCACCTAACACATGTGGGAACCATCATTTGGCAACTAGCATGAAATATCTCATAAAATTACAAAAATATGAATAATCATTCATGACTTATTTACATGAAAACAAAATTACATATCCTTTATATCTAATCCATACACCAACGACCAAAAACACCTACAAACACTTTCATTCTTCAATTTTCTTCATCTAATTGATCTCTCTCAAGTTCTATCTTCAAGTTCTAAGTGTTCTTCATATATTCTACAAGTTCTAGTTACATAAAATCAAGAATACTTTCAAGTTTGCTAGCTCACTTCCAATCTTGTAAGGTGATCATCCAACCTCAAGAAATCTTTGTTTCTTACAGTAGATTATCATTCTAATACAAGGTAATAATCATATTCAAACTTTGGTTTAATTTCTATAACTATAACAATCTTATTTCAAGTGATGATCTTACTTGAACTTGTTTTCGTGTCATGATTCTGCTTCAAGAACTTCGAGCCATCCAAGGATCCGTTGAAGCTAGATCCATTTTTTTCTTTTCCAGTAGGTTTATCCAAAGAACTTAAGGTAGTAATGATGTTCATAACATCATTCGATTCATACATATAAAGCTATCTTATTCGAAGGTTTAAACTTGTAATCACTAGAACATAGTTTAGTTAATTCTAAACTTGTTCGCAAACAAAAGTTAATCCTTCTAACTTGACTTTTAAAATCAACTAAACACATGTTCTATATCTATATGATATTCTAACTTAATGATTTAAAACCTGGAAACACGAAAAACACCGTAAAACCGGATTTACGCCGTCGTAGTAACACCGCGGGCTGTTTTGGGTTAGTTAATTAAAAACTATGATAAACTTTGATTTAAAAGTTGTTATTCTGAGAAAATGATTTTTATTATGAACATGAAACTATATCCAAAAATTATGGTTAAACTCAAAGTGGAAGTATGTTTTCTAAAATGGTCATCTAGACGCCGTTCTTTCGACTGAAATGACTACCTTTACAAAAACGACTTGTAACATATTTTTCCGACTATAAACCTATACTTTTTCTGTTTAGATTCATAAAATATAGTTCAATATGAAACCATAGCAATTTGATTCACTCAAAACGGATTTAAAATGAAGAAGTTATGGGTAAAACATGATTGGATAATTTTTCTCATTTTAGCTACGTGAAAATTGGTAACAAATCTATTCCAACCATAACTTAATCAACTTGTATTGTATATTATGTAATCTTGAGATACCATAGACACGTATACAATGTTTCGACCTATCATGTCGACACATCTATATATATTTCGGAACAACCATAGACACTCTATATGTGAATGTTGGAGTTAGCTAAACAGGGTTGAGGTTGATTCCAAAATATATATAGTTTGAGTTGTGATCAATACTGAGATACGTATACACTGGGTCGTGGATTGATTCAAGATAATATTTATCGATTTATTTCTGTACATCTAACTGTGAACAACTAGTTGTAGGTTACTAACGAAGACAGCTGACTTAATAAACTTAAAACATTAAAATATATTAAAAGTGTTGTAAATATATTTTGAACATACTTTGATATATATGTATATATTGTTATAGGTTCGTGAATCAACCAGTGGCCAAGTCTTACTTCCCGACGAAGTAAAAATCTGTGAAAGTGAGTTATAGTCCCACTTTTAAAATCTAATATTTTTGGGATGAGAATACATGCAGGTTTTTTTTTAAATGATTTACAAAATAGACACAAGTACGTGAAACTACATTCTATGGTTGAATTATCGAAATCGAATATGCCCCTTTTTATTAAGTCTGGTAATCTAAGAATTAGGGAACAGACACCCTAATTGACGCGAATCCTAAAGATAGATCAATTGGGCCTAACAAACCCCATCCAAAGTACCTGATGCTTTAGTACTTCGAAATTTATATCATATCCGAAGGGTGTCCCAGAATGATGGGGATATTCTTATATATGCATCTTGTTAATGTCGGTTACCAGGTGTTCACCATATGAATGATTTTTATCTCTATGTATGGGATGTGTATTGAAATATGAAATCTTGTGGTCTATTATTATGATTTGATATATATATATATATAGGTTAAACCTATAACTCACCAACATTTTTGTTGACGTTTTAAGCATGTTTATTCTCAGGTGATTATTAAGAGCTTCCGCTGTCGCATACTTAAATAAGGACGAGATTTGAAGTCCATGCTTGTATGATATTGTGTAAAAACTGCATTCAAGAAACTTATTTTGTTGTAACATATTTGTATTGTAAACCATTATGTAATGGTCGTGTGTAAACAGGATATTTTAGATTATCATTATTTGATAATCTACGTAAAGCTTTTTAAACCTTTATTGATGAAATAAAGGTTATGGTTTGTTTTAAAATGAATGCAGTCTTTGAAAAACGTCTCATATAGAGGTCAAAACCTCGCAACGAAATCAATTAATATGGAACGTTTTTAATCAATAAGAACGGGAAATTTCAGTTGGTATCAGAGCGTTGGTCTTAGAGAACCAGAATTTTACATTAGTGTGTCTTATCGAGTTTGTTAGGATGCATTAGTGAGTCTGGACTTCGACCGTGTTTACTTGAAAAATGATTGCTTAACGAATTTTGTTGGAAACTATATATTTTTAACATGTGAATATTATGTGATATATTAATCTCTTAACGCGTTTGATATTATGTGATAGATGTCTAGCTCTAGAACAAGTCCCATTGACTCACCTAATAATAATGAAGAGTCAAATGTAAATTGGAATGATTCGTGGACTGATTCACAAGTTCCCGAAGAGGAACCGGAAGAAGAGTCGAAACCGGAAGAAGAGTCGGAACCGGAAGAAGAATCGGAACCGGAACCGGTGGGGGAAATAATAAAACGGTTAAGTAAAAGAAAATCCTCAACCAACCGACCAAGGTTAATTATGGTCAATGGTGTTTCCGCCAAGGAAGCAAAATATTGGGAGGATTACCAATTCTCCGATGAATCGGATTCCGACGAGAATTTCGATGATGTTATAGAAATTACTCCAACTGAATTTAAAAAGGCAAAAGAAAATAATAAGGGAAAGGGCATAAAAATAGAGAAATCTAATTCCAACCCCGATGAACTTTATATGTATCGTTAACCCCCGAAGTCCTTAAGTTGTAACAATGACCCAGGAACATCTAAACCACCAGGTTTTTCTAAACCAATGTGGAAAACGACAGCTCGTATTAGGGGAACATCATATATCCCTAGAAACTTGGCAAAACGAACCAAAATCGAAGAAGAAGAAACAAGCGAGTTGGAATAATATAGTTGTATTCGTGTGGTGTAATATATGTAATATAGTGTGCTTATGCTTTATGATATATGTAAAAATTGCTTGTATTAATAAGTATTTTTTTTATGAATCTAACTCTTGTCTATTTTACAGTATAAAAACACAAAATGGATAGACAACCCAATATTTTAAGAGACCTACCCGGAGACATGATTGATGAAATCTTGTCTAGAGTCGGTCAGAATTCTTCGGCACAACTATTTACGGCGAAATCAGTTTGTAAGACATTCGAAGAACGTTCCAAGAATGTCTTGGTTTATAAAAGGCTTTCGTTCGAAAGATGGGGGATATCACATTGGGAAATCCATAAGTTACGATGTGTTTACTTTGACGCATATATTGCGGGGAACCCAAATGCTATTTTACGCAATGGGTTAAGAAATTATTTTGACTCAATATATCCGAATATTGGACTTCGTGATTTAGAAAAAGCGGCTAACATGCAACATAAAGAAGCATGTTATGCTTACGGATTAGTAATGTTCGCTTCTCACCAAAGTGAGAACAAGAACATCGGGCTATAAATATTAAACAAAACGTTCCCACAAGTGACAGAGTCGGTAATTGGGGTAAGAAATGAGGTTTTTAGATTGTTACGAGACTGTTGGACATTACGTAACCCTCGTCCCTTTGACGACGTTACAACACGATGTCTTATCAACGGCCATAACGGTTATGTTCCATAAGACCAAGGATGGGAAGTAATCCTAGTAAAACCAGAATGCATGACTTGTTTCTGGACGTATGAATTACGTGTCTTTATTGCCTTTGCTGAACGACTTGTGTACTAGCTAGAATTATCTTCACAACCATCTTGTATCAAATTTATTATGTGCTATATTTCATGCTATATGTAAAATAAGCGGTATTGTAAGTTTGTAAAATATTGTGTAAAAGTTTGAACGCGAAATATTATTATAATCAGTTTTTCATATAGAATTGTAGTAGTTGAATTGTATATTAGCTACTAAGTATGAACTTAACGGGTAGGTACTACCCGAATTTAAACTTATAAAACGCTAATATGAAGAAAAAGCTTTTATAAATGAGTTCATATTATGCTACGAAATACTATTAACTACTCTTAATATTCTGTATGATTAACTTGTTCCATTTGACTATTTTGAAGGAAATGGCACCGACTACTCGACACACCGTGAATATGAATGAAGAGGAATTTCGTACTTTTCTAGCTTCAAACATAGCCGCAGTACAGGCTGCGCTACATACCAACAATAACCTTGGATCTAGCAGTACAGGAAATCGTGTAGGATGCACCTACAAAGAATTCACTGCCTGCAAACCTTTGGAATTTGATGGAACCGAAGGACCGATCGGATTGAAACGGTGGACCGAGAAGGTCGAATCGGTGTTTGCCATAAGTAAGTGTACTGAAGAGGACAAAGTAAAGTACGCTACGTATACCTTCACAGGTTCTGCGTTAACATGGTGGAATACCTATCTAGAGCAAGTGGGACAAGACGATGCGTACGCACTACCGTGGTCAGCATTCAAGCACTTGATGAACGAGAAGTACCGTCCCAGAACCGAGGTCAATAAGCTCAAGACAGAACTTAGAGGGTTACGAACCCAAGGATTTGATATTATCACGTACGAAAGACGATTCACAGAATTGTGCCTATTGTGTCCGGGAGCATTCGAAGAAGAGGAAGAGAAGATCGACGCGTTTGTGAAGGGATTACCGGAAAGAATCCAAGAAGATATAAGTTCACACGAGCCCGCCTCCATACAACAGGCATGTAGAATGGCTCACAAACTAGTGAACCAGATTGAAGAAAGAATTAAAGAACAGACTGCTGAAGAGGCCAATGTGAAGCAAGTCAAAAGAAAGTGGGAGGAAAACGGTGATAAGAATCACCAATACAACAACAACAGCAATTACAATAATAATCGCAACAATTATCCCAACAATCGCAACATCAATCGCAACTACAACAAACGGCCCAACAACAACAACAACAACAACAACAACAACAACAACAACAACAGCAACTACAACAATCATCCCAACAACAATAGTAACCGCAACAACAACAACAATCAGAAGCAGCTATGCCAAAGGTGTGAAAAGTATCACTCGGGGTTCTGCACCAAATTTTGCAACAAGTGTAAAAGAAATGGTCATAGCGCGGAGAAGTGTGAGGTCTACGAACCAGGGGTTAATAGAACAAA
The DNA here is from genome assembly GCF_046630445.1 of Rutidosis leptorrhynchoides. Classification (NCBI taxonomy): domain Eukaryota; kingdom Viridiplantae; phylum Streptophyta; class Magnoliopsida; order Asterales; family Asteraceae; genus Rutidosis; species Rutidosis leptorrhynchoides. The sequence continues at coordinate 42,412,861 of NC_092340.1, forward strand.
AGGAACAAATGGTGTCGGAACGAGTAATGGCGGAGCAAGTAGTGTCGGAGCAAGTTATGCCAATGTAGTTTGTTATAAATGTGGAAAACCGAGCCACATTATTAGAAATTGCCCGAACCAGGAGAACACAAATGGACAAGGCCGCGGAAGAGTTTTCAATATTAATGCGGCAGAGGCACAGGAAGACCCGGAGCTTGTTACGGGTACGTTTCTTATTGACAATAAATCTGCTTACGTTTTATTTGATTCGGGTGCGGATAGAAGCTATATGAGTAGAGATTTTTGTGCTAAATTAAGTTGTCCATTGACGCCTTTGGATAGTAAATTTTTACTCGAATTAGCAAATGGTAAATTAATTTCAGCAGATAATATATATCGGAATCGAGAAATTAAACTTGTTAGCGAAACATTTAAGATTGATTTGATACCAGTAGAGTTAGGGAGTTTTGATGTGATAATCGGTATGGACTGGTTGAAAGAAGTGAAATCAGAGATCGTTTGTTACAAAAATGCAATTCGCATTATACGAGAAAAAGGAAAACCCTTAATGGTGTACGGAGAAAAGGGCAACACGAAGCTACATCTTATTAGTAATTTGAAGGCACAAAAACTAATAAGAAAAGGTTGCTATGCTGTTCTAGCACACGTCGAGAAAGTACAAACTGAAGAAAAGAGCATCAATGATGTTCCCGTCGCAAAAGAATTTCCTGATGTATTTTCGAAAGAATTACCGGGATTACCCCCACATCGATCCGTTGAATTTCAAATAGATCTTGTACCAGGAGCTGCACCAATAGCTCGTGCTCCTTACAGACTCGCACCCAGCGAGATGAAAGAACTGCAAAGCCAATTACAAGAACTTTTAGAGCGTGGTTTCATTCGACCAAGCACATCACCGTGGGGAGCTCCTGTTTTGTTTGTCAAAAAGAAAGATGGTACATTCAGGTTGTGTATCGACTACCGAGAGTTGAACAAACTTACCATCAAGAACCGCTACCCACTACCGAGAATCGACGACTTATTTGATCAACTACAAGGCTCGTCTGTTTATTCAAAGATTGACTTACGTTCTGGGTATCATCAAATGCGGGTGAAAGAAGATGATATTCCAAAGACTGCTTTCAGAACACGTTACGGTCATTACGAGTTTATGGTCATGACGTTTGGTTTAACTAATGCACCAGCTGTGTTCATGGACCTTATGAACCGAGTGTGTGGACCATACCTTGACAAGTTTGTCATTGTTTTCATTGATGACATACTTATTTACTCAAAGAATGACCAAGAACACGGTGAACATTTGAGAAAGGTGTTAGAAGTATTGAGGAAGGAAGAATTGTACGCTAAATTTTCAAAGTGTGCATTTTGGTTGGAAGAAGTTCAATTCCTCGGTCACATAGTGAACAAAGAAGGTATTAAGGTGGATCCGGCAAAGATAGAAACTGTTGAAAAGTGGGAAACCCCGAAAACTCCGAAACACATACGCCAGTTTTTAGGACTAGCTGGTTACTACAGAAGGTTCATCCAAGACTTTTCCAGAATAGCAAAACCCTTGACTGCATTAACGCATAAAGGGAAGAAATTTGAATGGAATGATGAACAAGAGAAAGCGTTTCAGTTATTGAAGAAAAAGCTAACTACGGCACCTATATTGTCATTGCCTGAAGGGAATGATGATTTTGTGATTTATTATGACGCATCAAAGCAAGGTCTCGGTTGTGTATTAATGCAACGAACGAAGGTGATTGCTTATGCGTCTAGACAATTGAAGATTCACGAACAAAATTATACGACGCATGATTTGGAATTAGGCGCAGTTGTTTTTGCATTAAAGACTTGGAGGCACTACTTATATGGGGTCAAAAGTATTATATATACTGACCACAAAAGTCTTCAACACATATTTAATCAGAAACAACTGAATATGAGGCAGCGTAGGTGGATTGAATTATTGAATGATTACGACTTTGAGATTCGTTACCACCCGGGGAAGGCAAATGTGGTAGTCGATGCCTTGAGCAGGAAGGACAGAGAACCCATTCGAGTAAAATCTATGAATATAATGATTCATAATAACCTTACTACTCAAATAAAGGAGGCGCAATAAGGAGTTTTAAAAAAGAGAAATTTAAAGGATGAAATACCCAAAGGATCGGAGAAGCATCTTAATATTCGGGAAGACGGAACCCGGTATAGGGCTGAAAGGATTTGGGTACTAAAATTTAGAGATATGAGAGAAATGGTACTTAGAGAAGCTCATAAAACCAGATACTCAATACATCCTGGAACGGGGAAGATGTACAAGGATCTCAAGAAACATTTTTGGTGGCCGGGTATGAAAGCCGATGTTGCTAAATACGTAGGAGAATGTTTGACGTGTTCTAAGGTCAAAGCTGAGCATCAGAAACCATCAGGTCTACTTCAACAACCCGAAATCCCGGAATGGAAATGGGAAAACATTACCATGGATTTCATCACTAAATTGCCAAGGACTGCAAGTGATTTTGATACTATTTGGGTAATAGTTGATCGTCTCACCAAATCAGCACACTTCCTGTCAATAAGAGAAGATGACAAGATGGAGAAGGTAGCACGAATGTATTTGAAGGAAGTCATCTCCAGACATGGAATACCAATCTCTATTATCTCTGATAGGGATGGCAGATTTATTTCAAGATTCTGGCAGACATTACAGCAAGCATTAGGAACTCGTCTAGACATGAGTACTGCCTATCATCCACAAACTGATGGGTAGAGTGAAAGGACGATACAAACGCTTGAAGATATGCTACGAGCATGTGTTATTGATTTCAGAAACAGTTGGGATCGACATCTACCGTTAGCAGAATTTTCCTACAACAACAGCTACCATTCAAGCATTGAGATGGCGCCGTTTGAAGCACTTTATGGTAGAAAGTGCAGGTCTCCGATTTGTTGGAGTGAAGTGGGGGATAGACAGATTATGGGTCCGGAGATTATACAAGAAACTACCGAGAAGATCATCCAAATTCAACAACGGTTGAAAACCGCCCAAAGTCGACAAAAGAGCTACGCTGACATTAAAAGAAAAGATATAGAATTTGAAATTGTAGAGATGGTCATGCTTAAAGTTGCACCTTGGAAAGGCGTTGTTCGATTTAGTAAACGAGGGAAATTAAATCCAAGGTATATTGGACCATTCAAGATTATTGATCGTGTCGGACCAGTAGCTTACCGACTTGAGTTACCTCAACAACTCGCGGCTGTACATAACACTTTCCACGTCTCAAATTTGAAGAAATGTTTTGCTAAAGAAGATCTCACTATTCCGTTAGATGAAATCCAAATCAACGAAAAACTCCAATTCATCGAAGAACCCGTCGAAATAATGGATCGTGAGGTTAAAAGACTTAAGCAAAACAAGATACCAATTGTTAAGGTTTGATGGAATGCTCATAGAGGACTTGAGTTCACCTGGGAGCGTGAAGATCAGATGAAGAAGAAATACCCGCATCTATTTCCAGAAGATTCGTCAACACCTTCAACAGCTTAAAATTTCGGGACGAAATTTGTTTAACGGGTAGGTACTGTAGTGACCCGAACTTTTCCATGTTTATATATATTAATTGAGATTGATATTTACATGATTAAATGTTTCCAACATGTTAAGCAATCAAACTTGTTAAGACTTGATTAATTGAAATATGTTTCATATAGACAATTGACCACCCAAGTTGACCGGTGATTCACGAACGTTAAAACTTGTAAAAACTATATGATGACATATATATATGGATATATATATATAGTTAACATGATACTATGATAAGTAAACATATCATTAAGTATATTAACAATGAACTACATATGTAAAAACAAGACTACTAACTTAATGATTTTTAAACTAAACATATATGTAACGATTATCGTTGTAAAGACATTTAATGTATATATATCATATTAAGAGATATTCATACATGATAATATCATGATAATATAATAATTTAAAATCTCATTTGATATTATAAACATTGGGTTAACAACATTTAACAAGATCGTGAACCTAAAGGTTTCAAAACAACACTTACATGTAACGACTAACGATGACTTAACGACTCAGTTAAAATGTATATACATGTAGTGTTTTAATATGTATTTATATACTTTTGAAAGACTTCAATACACTTATCAAAATACTTCTACTTAACAAAAATGCTTACAATTACATTCTCGTTCAGTTTCATCAACAATTCTACTCGTATGCACCCGTATTCGTACTCGTACAATACACCGCTTTTAGATGTATGTACTATTGGTATATATACTCCAACGATCAGCTCTTAGCAGCCCATGTGAGTCACCTAACACATGTGGGAACCATCATTTTCCAACTAGCATGAAATATCTCATAAAATTACAAAAATATGAGTAATCATTCATGACTTATTTACATGAAAACAAAATTACATATCCTTTATATCTAATCCATACACCAACGACCAAAAACACCTACAAACACTTTCATTCTTCAATTTTCTTCTTCTAATTGATCTCTCTCAAGTTCTATCTTCAAGTTCTAAGTGTTCTTCATATATTCTACAAGTTCTAGTTACATAAAATCAAGAATACTTTCAAGTTTGCTAGCTCACTTCCAATCTTGTAAGGTGATCATCCAACCTCAAGAAATCTTTGTTTCTTACAGTAGGTTATCATTCTAATACAAGGTAATAATCATATTCAAACTTTGGTTTAATTTCTATAACTATAACAATCTTATTTCAAGTGATGATCTTACTTGAACTTGTTTTCGTGTCATGATTCTGCTTCAAGAACTTCGAGCCATCCAAGGATCCGTTGAAGCTAGATCTATTTTTCTCTTTTACAGTAGGTTTATCCAAGGAACTTAAGGTAGTAATGATGTTCATAACATCATTCGATTCATACATATAAAGCTATCTTATTCGAAGGTTTAAACTTGTAATCACTAGAACATAGTTTAGTTAATTCTAAACTTGTTCGCAAACAAAAGTTAATCCTTCTAACTTGACTTTTAAAATCAACTAAACACATGTTCTATATCTATATGATATGCTAACTTAATGATTTAAAAACTGGAAACACGAAAAACACCGTAAAACCGGATTTACGCCGTCGTAGTAACACCGCGGGCTGTTTTGGGTTAGTTAATTAAAAACTATGATAAACTTTGATTTAAAAGTTGTTATTCTGAGAAAATGATTTTTATTATGAACATGAAACTATATCCAAAAATTATGGTTAAACTCAAAGTGGAAGTATGTTTTCTAAAATGGTCATCTAGACGTCGTTCTTTCGACTGAAATGACTACCTTTACAAAAATGACTTGTAACTTATTTTTCCGACTATAAACCTATACTTTTTCTGTTTAGATTCATAAAATAGAGTTCAATATGAAACCATAGCAATTTGATTCACTCAAAACGGATTTAAAATGAAGAAGTTATGGGTAAAACAAGATTGGATAATTTTTCTCATTTTAGCTACGTGAAAATTGGTAACAAATCTATTCCAACCATAACTTAATAAACTTGTATTGTATATTATGTAATCTTGAGATACCATAAACACGTATACAATGTTTCGACCTATCATGTCGACACATCTATATATATTTCGGAACAACCATAGACACTCTATATGTGAATGTTGGAGTTAGCTATACAGGGTTGAGGTTGATTCCAAAATATATATAGTTTGAGTTGTGATCAATACTGAGATACGTATACACTGGGTCGTGGATTGATTCAAGATAATATTTATCGATTTATTTCTGTACATCTAACTGTGGACAACTAGTTGTAGGTTACTAACGAAGACAGCTGACTTAATAAACTTAAAACATTAAAATATATTAAAAGTGTTGTAAATATATTTTGAACATACTTTGATATATATGTATATATTGTTATAGGTTCGTGAATCCACCAGTGGCCAAGTCTTACTTCCCGACGAAGTAAAAATCTGTGAAAGTGAGTTATAGTCACACTTTTAAAATCTAATATTTTTGGGATGAGAATACATGCAGGTTTTTTTTAAATGATTTACAAAATAGACACAAGTACGTGAAACTACATTCTATGGTTGAATTATCGAAATCGAATATGCCCCTTTTTATTAAGTCTGGTAATCTAAGAATTAGGGAACAGACACCCTAATTGACGCGAATCCTAAAGATAGATCTATTGGGCCTAACAAATCCCATCCAAAGTACGGTATGCTTTAGTACTTCAAAATTTATATCATATCCGAAGGGTGTCCCGGAATGATGGGGATATTCTTATATATGCATCTTGTTAATGTCGGTTACCAGGTGTTCACCATATGAATGATTTTTATCTCTATGTATGGGATGTGTATTGAAATATGAAATCTTGTGGTCTATTATTATGATTTGATATATATATAGGTTAAACCTATAACTCACCAACATTTTTGTTAACGTTTTAAGCATGTTTATTCTCAGGTGATTATTAAGAGCTTCCGCTGTCGCATACTTAAATAAGGACGAGATTTGAAGTCCATGCTTGTATGATATTGTGTAAAAACTGCATTCAAGAAACTTATTTTGTTGTAACATATTTGTATTGTAAACCATTATGTAATGGTCGTGTGTAAACAGGATATTTTAGATTATCATTATTTGATAATCTACGTAAAGCTTTTTAAACCTTTATTGATGAAATAAAGGTTATGGTTTGTTTTAAAATGAATGCAGTCTTTGAAAAACGTCTCATATAGAGGTCAAAACCTCGCAACGAAATCAATTAATATGGAACGTTTTTAATCAATAAGAACGGGACATTTCACGGTGGGCGGGATATTTATAGATATTAATAATTGTTCATTTGACCGGGAACGGGGGAATGGATTAATAGACTATGGACTAATTAAAACAGGGGTGGATTACATTCAAGGGTAATTGGTGTAATTGATAATAAAGTATTAATACCTTGGATTACATACAGTCGATAACCTGGTGTAGTTATTGACAAGTATTAATACATTGTTACAGTCCGAATCCTTAACTAGTTGGAATGTTTGACTTCGGGTATAAGGTTAATTTGATGAAGAGCACCTATTATAATTATAACCGATGAACTATTATGGACATAAAACCAAATGGGTATCAAATAATCCAGGCCAAAGGACAATTAACCCAGGGTAATAAATTACAATCAAAACGTCAAACATCATGATTACGGAAGTTTAAATAAGCATAATTATTTTATTTCATATCTCATCGTACTTTTATTTACCGTCATTTTAATTACTGTCATTTTATTTACTTGCAACTTTAATTATCCTCATTTACTTTACACATTAAATTAAATTAGTTTTAATATATTTTGCATTAGGTTTTGACTGTGATCTATGTTTTAAAATCGACAAACCGGTCATTAAACGGTAAAACCCCCCTTTTATAATAATAATAAGATTACTACTTATATATATATTTGTATAAATATAAAATATAGTACGTTTCCAATCGACCTCCCTGTGTAACGAACCGGACTTACCCAAAGCTAAACTACTCTACGATTAGGTACACTGCCTATAAGTGTTGTAGCAAGGTTTAAGTATATCCATTCTATAAATAAATAAATAACTTGTGTAAATCGTATCGTATTTAATAGTATTTTGTAATAAAAATATAACTATTTCCTACTACACCTCGCACACATCAAGTATCAGTTTTTGGCGCCGCTGCCGGGGACGCCGAAGCGAAACACTATATAAAAAAAATATATATATAAATTTTAATCTATTGTAAAAATATAATTTTTTTTAGTTTTAAAAATATAAAAAGATAAAAATATAAAAATAAAAAAATAAAAAAAGTTATAGTTTTAAAATTTTGTTATAAAAGTGTTTTAATTATAAGTTTTTAAAAATAAGTTTATTTTTATTTTAAATAATTTATCTATATATTATTTTATAAAATATAAAATAAGTAAAAAAAATATATATATATATATATATATAATTGAATTCGGGCCAGGTCACTGTAGCAACCCAACCCATTTGGCCTGGAAAACTTTTCCATGCGATCGCATGGAAAAATCACAGAACCTCATGCGGTCGCATGAGGTCTGTTAACAGACCCAACCTTGGCATCATTAATTACGATTTAGGGTTAATTTTATTAATATTATTATTAATTAAGATTAGGGTTTAATTAGTTTATTATTTAGTTTACGTTTTAATTAATTTGATATATTTAAGTTTTTATTAGTTTTTATTAATATAAAAATTAATACTTTTATAAAATAATTATATAAAAATAATATTTTTTATAAAAATTGTATTTTTATCATTTTAGTTAAAATTTGTATTTTTATCATTTATTCGTAATTGTTATAATTATTGTTCGTAATTAGTTTTAATTTAGTTTTTGCCGTAGTTAATTTTATATTTCTAGATTTTTAAGTTTTGCCGTAATTCTCCCTTAAAGTCTTTTTCTTAGAACTAGATTTTAAGAGCCTTAGAATTTTACGACAACGCTTTGCGCTTTAGTAAATTTATAGATTTTAGTGCCTATTAAGAAATTGCCGTTTTCCGAATAGAATTGCATTTAAGTTTTAATACCTTTAGATTTAAGACTTTAGTCGCAACTTTTAGTTTTAAGTTTTTAGACGCTAAGCTTTAGACGTAAAATTTTAGTTTCTAATTTTTAGACTTTTGTTTTTCGCTTGTTTATTTTCGACTACTTGTTTTTCGACACGCTTTTTCTTTTTTTTTTTACGCGCTAGTTTTTAGGACATAGATTTTTCTTTAAAATTTTCGACGAAAAATTATTGAAAGTGGTTAAATCAATAGACCCCAATTTTCTGATTCGTAGTAATAGTTGAATTTGTTAGTGGCTGAGTTGTGGATTTTTCGATTTAAAGGATCCTGGCTCCCTGCTACATCTATTGACTATTCAAAGCGTTGGCAAAATCAGAAAAGTCTATTAATTTGATAACTTAAATAATTTTTACATTTATAACTAATAGGTTACATAAGTGAATGCACCGAGCAAAACGTTCACCACCTTTTATACGTTCACCACCTGTAACTCGATCAAGACATCTAGCCAATATTGTCGCCGTTGATTTTTCTTTAGAATCGTCATCTAGTCAAACAAGTACTCCAACTCAAATTTCCGATAATCCAATTTTTGAACCCAATTTCACAATTGAGAACCCGGAGGATATTCAAGGACAATTCGAAGGTCCTGAACCACTAATAACTCCTCCTGAACCACAAATTATTCATCCAGAGATTATCGAGGAAGAAACTGTTAAATCATAATCTTCTAGTGATTCAGATTCAACGAATTTAAATATGGAAATAACAGAACCTCAAAGTATGGAAGACCAAATGAGAGCCACACGCACGGGCCAAGGTCATGCCATTAATCAACCAGATGTTAGAACACAAGATTTTGAAATCAAAGGACAAATCCTACACATGATCACCAATCAATGCCAATTTAGTGGTACAACAAAAGAAGATCCAAACGAATATCTTCGAACTTTTAATAGAATCTGTAATCTATTTAAAATTTGAGAAATCGAGGATGAAACGATCTATCTTATGTTGTTCCCCTGGACTTTAAAGGGGGAAGCTAAAGATTGGTTAGAATCATTACCTGAAGGAGTGATTGATTCATGGGATATTTTAGTTGAAAAATTTCTTCAAAGATTCTTTCCGGCATCTAAAGCCGTGAGACTTCAAGGAGAAATTGCCACGTTCATGTAAAAGCCAAATGAAACGTTATATGAGGCATGAACAAGATTCAGGAAAATGTTGAGAGGATGTCCTCAACATGGTTTAGACACTTTTCAAATAGTTCAAATATTTTACAAAGGCGTCGACGTCGCTACAAGAAAAGATATCGACGCAGCCGCTGGTGGTTCCATTATGAAGAAAACCGCAACCGAAGCTCACAAAATTATTGATAATACAGCCTCCCACTCACATGAGTGGCACCAGGAAAAAGATATCTTTCATTCATCTAAAGCGGCTAGAGCCGATTCTAGCCATGACTTTGATTCCATTTCTGCAAAGTTAGATTCTTTCGAAAGAAAAATGGAAAAGATGACTAAAGATATTCACGCAATACGAATTAGTTGTGAGCAGTGTGGAGGACCACATTTGACAAAAGATTGTCTCAGTATGGAACAAACGATGGAACAAAGAGAAAATGTTTCCTACATGAACCAAAGGCCGAGAAATAATTATCAAAATAATTATCAACCGCCAAGGCCAAACTTCACTCGAAATCAAAACTTTCCTTACAATCAAAATGCTCAACACAACAACCAACAAGGTCCTAGTAATCAACAAGTATCTAATAATACTTACAATCATCAAAGACCTGGTTTCTTTAATAAACCATCACAAACCGATGAGAAAAAGATAAACTTGGACAAAATGATGGCAAAGTTAATGGAATCTCAAACACAACTAATGACATCTCAAAAACAAACTAATGAACAAAATGCTCAAGCATTTAGAAATCAACAAGCTTTAATCCAAAATCTAGTACAAGAAGTAAGTAACCTAGCAAGGTTAATAGGTGAAAGAAAATCGGGGAGTCTACCTAGCGGTACAAATGCTAACCCCCGAAATGAAATAGTTAAAGCCATTACCACACGAAGTGGTATGACACTTAATCCACCTGAAATACCTGAAAGTTCTGATAACTCTATTCCTATTTCCGAGGCACCACAGCCTGAGCAAGATAAGGAACAAGAACCGGTAGTTGAAAAGGTTAATGAAGATAACACAGTTAAGGCAAAGCCTTATGTTAAACCATACCAACCACCACTTCCTTACCCGAGTAAAATGAGAAAAGAAAGACTTGAAGCCGAGCAATCTAAATTCTTGGATATGTTCGAACAAATAAATATCAATCTTCCTTTTATTGATGTGATTTCAGGAATGCCAAGATACGCTAAATTTCTGAAAGATCTAATCACAAATAGAAGGAAAATGGAAGAACTCTCGGCTGTCACAATGAATGCTAATTGTTCTGCAGTGCTGTTGAATAAGATACCAGAAAAATTATCAGATCCAGGAAGTTTCACAATTTCATGTTTTCTGGGTAGTCTTAGTTCAATAGAAGCATTGGCAGACTTAGGTGCTAGTATAAATTTAATGCCGTATTTATTATACGCTAAACTAGACCTTGGAGATTTAAAACCAACACGAATAAACATACAACTAGCCGACCGATCAATAAAATATCCTAGAGGGATAATGGAGAATATGCTAGTAAAAGTTGGTACGTTAGTATTTTCAGTAGACTTTGTTATTCTGGATATGGAAGAAGATTCTCGAGTTTCTCTTATATTAGGAAGACCATTCTTAAACACGGCTAAAGCAATAATAGACGTGTTCAATAAGAAACTGACCCTAAGTATAGAGGACGAAAGTGTAACATTTTCTGTTGACAAAGCCATGAAACAATCTCAATCTGCGGATGATTCATGTTATTATGTTCAAACCATAGATTCACATACAGAATTGTTACAAGAATTTCCAGAATTACAAGGAACAGGAGAATGTTCTTTAGAAGAAGGAACAGAACCAATTGATGAAGCTAGTCAAATCTTAAACCATTGTCACACAGGACCAACAGGAGGGCATTATGGGCCTCAACTCACAGCAAGAAAAGTTTACGACGCTGGATTCTATTGGCCTTCAATTTTCAAAGACGCACACCTTCTTTGTAAATCCTGTAATGCATGTCAAAGGGCCGGAAAAATAAGTCAACGTGATGAAATGCCACAAAATGTCATTCAAGTATGTGAAGTTTTTGACGTTTGGGGTATTGACTTTATGGGTCCATTTCCAAAATCTCATAATAATCTCTACATTCTCGTTGCCGTTGATTATGTATCTAAATGGGCGGAACCACAAGCTCTCCCAACTAACGATGCACGAGTTGTAGTCAACTTCTTAAAACGTCTTTTTGCTAGGTTTGGAACACCGAAAGCTTTAATAAGTGATCGAGGTACTCATTTCTGTAACAATTAACTTGAGAAAGTTCTCAAAAGATATGAAGTAACTCATAAAATCTCGACCACTTATCATCCACAAATAAGTGGACAAGTTGAAAATACCAATCGAGCATTAAAACGTATTTTAGAGAAAACTGTAGGAGCAAATCCGAAGGAATGGTCCATGAAATTGGAGGATGCACTCTGGGCTTTTAGAACAGCCTACAAAACTCCAATTGGCACCACACCTTTTAAACTCGTTTACGGAAAAGCATGTCACCTTCCAGTAGAAATTGAGCACAAAGCATTTTGAGCTTTGAAGACATGTAATCTGGATTTGCATGAAGCTGGTCGCCTACAGTTAAGTCAATTAAACGAATTAGAAGAATTAAGACAAGATGCTTATGAAAATTCGTCAATCTATAAAGAAAGAACGAAGAAATGGCATGATAAAAGAATCAAAAATTCAAAAGAATTTAAGGAAGGAGACCGAGTTCTTCTTTTCAATTCACGATTCAAGCTATTTCCTAGAAAATTAAAATCAAGATGGTCTGGACCATTCATAGTCAAAAGAGTTTTCCCGTACGGAACAATAGAGTTAATAAATTCAAACGGGATTGAATTTAAAGTTAATGGTCACTGAGTTAAATATTACATAAATGGTCCGATAGAATTTGAAAATGATTTCAATTTCAATTTCAAAGCAAACCCTCAGAATGAAAAAATAAACATGCTTTCAACAAGATCTGAAAAACCAATATCGGAAGATAAGGAGATTTCAAATTTGAGTGATGAAGAAGAAATTTTATATAAACCTCCCATTCCAAGAAAAGAGCACCCGAAAAAGATAGAAAAACCAACTCCACCTTCTAAATTAGGAGACCCGGGTGAATTTATCATTTCTTGTTTGCTTAGTGATTGTGCTATGTATAATGCGTTAGCAGATTTAGGAGCAAGTGCGAATGTTATGCCTCTATCCTTACACAAAAGATTATGTGTAGGTAAATTAAAACCAACCAGCATAAGTGTTCGATTATTTGACCAAACCATTAAACCCCCAGTTGGAATAGCCAACAATTTACCCGTTCAAGTGGAAAATTTGACCTTTGTTGCTGATTTCATAGTTATCAATATGGAGGAAGACCTTAATATTTCTCTAATTTTAGGTCGCCCATTTTTAGCGTCCACTGGGGCGTTAATTGATGTAAAAGAGGGTAAAATGACACTTAGTGATGGTGACAAATCGGTCACTTTTGTGAATATAAAGTCTAAATCTCCACCAACCAAAATCGTTGAACCAATAGCTCCAACGGTAGTGCTTAGTAATCATAAAATGCCTAAGCGTGGGGAAGATGAAGTAACACCTAATGATGGCCTGATAAAAAAGAACCCCATTATTGATACAAAATTAAATGACCCTGTTTTTGACAGATCAATGAAGAAACTTTTTAAACGGGTTATAGATACTAGAATTAAGGGGAACTTTAAGTTATATATACGGTTATTATCCAATCTGTCGCCTAAAGAAAAGGAAAAACTAGTTGAATTTTTGGATATTACACTTGAAACCAGCCAATGGATTATAGCAAAAGTCAAAGATATGCAAGTTGTTGATGTGCCAAAAATACCACAGCTAACTAAGTGTGGGAAGACTTAAATGTTTTAAGGGTATTATTTAAATGCTGTCTAGAGTTAGATGTTCTGTTTTCGTGTAGTTCTAGAGAATGGAATCCGAATGGTCTTTCCCTAGCAGACCCTAAAGAACTAGTCTTCTTACCCCATTCTGAATTTTTTGTTTTATAGGTTTTATAAGATGAAAAATTCCTTTGATTTGAACCATGGTCTATTGCTACATGCTATGATTGTTAAACATAACAATAACACCCTACCGAGTGAACTAGTTTCGAAGATAAGAGGAAATTGTGACCAAGTAAGAAAAGAACTCAGAAAAGATCATAATAAGACACATTTCGGTAAAGGAACATCAAAATCCGCAGCAAAGAGAAGAGCACGACATCTAGAAAAATGTCACAAATGCGGAAAATGGTCACACGAAGGAAAATGTTCGAACAATCAAACATACTCAAATAATGAGTTCGTTACTCTATGCAGAGAAGGACCGTACATATGCAAAGATGACAAGTTATTGAATTCTCACAGTTACGCTCATATAGCTATGGAAAATCAAATCGAACGACTCTCCTATGAGTCGACCAAAGCAGGTCACTGAGAATTCCATCTTACAGGTAAGTTTGTACAGTTTTTATTTTTTTTATTTTGCTTTTAACCTTTTGAATTTCTAAACGCTGGATTGTTCGCTATAAAGTATTAAATTGATATTCGGTAAAACTAGGTAATATTACCGAAATTATTAATATCAGAATAAAATTTAATCCAACACAGCGAAATTCAACGTTTATTCATAAGGTATAAATATCTTTAATCAATCAATTTAAAATATTTCAAAAATTCGTCAGGAGTAAAACTAGGTAATATAGCCGAAATTACTTTACCCAAAAGAGGGATGTATATTTTTGTTAATATTTGATTGATTAAAGTGGGATAAAAGAACAAAAAGATTTTTATTTTTAATTTATTTTTCCTTGTTTTTAAAATTTAATATATAATATATTACTATGTTATTTTAAATTTAAGTCAATATAAAAATATAAAATTAATGTATATAAATATTAATAATATTTATATAAAATTAATATGCATTTTAAATTTAAGTTTGGTGTGAATTTAAAAACAAAATTTACTTTAGTTTATTAAGTTAAAAATTGATTTCTAAAATTTCGTCGCGAGTGAAAACTAGGTCGTTGAACCAAAATTGCTTTACCCAAGGGAGGGGCGAGAAATTTTGTAATCATTATTTTTAATTTTATTGACCTAAAGTATACCAAAAAAATTAAAAAAACTCAAAATCTTTGCTTTTAAAACAATCGCTTTTAAAATGACAAATTTTAAAATTTTGTTGAGGGACGAACTAGGTAACCGTACCGAAACGCCCTCATCCTAAATAAAAAGGAAAACAAAAATTTTAAATATTTTCTAAATTACTTGTTTTATAAAGTCAAGGTTTTATTAAAAATAAAATAAAAAATTACACCCCATGCGATCGCATGGGGTTTGTGCTTAAAAACCATTTGGTCGCATGGGGACCGAAATCAGGTCAGAAACATAAAAGAGCCCGAGCTGTGTTCTGCCTTCTCACTTCATACACACACATCCACGAACAAACACACACAAACCTCTCAAATTTTACCAATTTTTCATCAAATTTCACCAAAATTGTTACCACAAATCGCTATAAACATGCCTCTCAACAGATTTGGAAGGAAAAAGGTAACGATTTCACCCCTAAAATCTTTAAATTTTCAATTTTAGTGTTCTTGACTAAAATTTTACCTAATTTAATTTTGATGATTTCTAGCTTAGTTATAGTCAAATTGCTTGTATAGTCTAGATTAATGCTATT
The DNA here is from genome assembly GCF_046630445.1 of Rutidosis leptorrhynchoides. NCBI lineage: Eukaryota > Viridiplantae > Streptophyta > Magnoliopsida > Asterales > Asteraceae > Rutidosis > Rutidosis leptorrhynchoides. Next base: position 42,428,348 of record NC_092340.1, read on the forward strand.
TAACATGCTTAGAAGCTTTAAAATTCCAATTTTTTAGAAATCTAGGGTTAGTATTCTTGAGCAATTTGAGGCTTTTTGATATAGACGAGTTATGGCCAATTTTTGTTGTGAATGCATGCTAAATTAAGTAGTGTAACATGTTTAGGTTGCTAATTGATCCAAACTTTGATCCTAAACATGATTTTTGAGCTAAATTGGTGACTTTTCAAGTCAAAAATGCATGAACTAGTTTATTTTGATATAAATGCCATTTGGAACTCGTTTAAATTGCTATAATGATTATTTTGACATATTTTAGAAGATGAATGCTTATGAACATTGTTTACATTTTCATATAGACTTATTTGAAAAAGTGTAGAATTATTAAATTTATGAAAATGTGCATAAGTTCAATTGTGATTAAACATGTTATTGTAATTGTTTTAATTTATTATTTTGTTAACACTAACGCATTTTCTGAATGCACAAAATTTTGTGTCTAATGTGTTTTGCAGAAAAATACACATACTGATGGCGCTGGATCATCTTCAAGACAACCAGAGCCAGAACAAGAACCACAGCCAGAGCCACAATACGAGCAGCAACAATATAATCAACACATTCCTTACTAGGAATCAAACCCAAATTTCTATGCTGTTTACAGACAATTTCAGCAACACCCTTTAACATTAAACCCCTTTATTAATGAACAGAACTTGCATCCCAATCTGCGATTTGATCGATACTGGATAGACTTCCCTAAGTACCAACACAACAAATATAAGTTCTACAATAAAAATGTGGAGGTACCGAGGGTAATCGATTGGAGTCCTTTGGAAGCAGTTAACCTAGCTGGCTCAGTTAGGAACTTGCTAATTCAAAGGTATGGAAATTCTTCATTTCGAGATTGGGAATGTTTATTTACCACACGTAGACCTGTATATAAGGAATGGTGCGTTGAATTGATGAGCACCATTGAGATTAATACAGATGTAGCTTTAGTAGATGATAGAACTTTTCTTAGATTTTTGCTAGGAGGTAGGATGTACAGGATGTCCATGATGGACATGGCTAGAGCTTTACTAATGTACACCCCTGCAGAATTATTATCACCGGATTGTACAGCTTTGATTTATGAAGGTGAAAGGGTAGATAGAAGTTTTGACGCTCATTCCATTTGGAAGCGAATGTCAAAATTTGATGAGTTTAGGCGGGGTGGAAAACACTCATATTTACATATAGATAGAGCAGAGCTTCGCATGATACATAGATTTTTAGCGAACTCGATTACACAACGGGGTAATAATAAGGAAAAGGTAACATTACATGATTTATTTTACCTGAAGTGTATTAGAGACCCTCGAGGCTTTGTGAACATCCCCTATTGTGTTGGCTATTATTTGGCTAAAGTAGTAGAAGGTATACACGAAGGCGGCATTATAGGGGGTGGTATATTTGTTACTTTAATAGGAGAATACTTAGGAGTAGATAGATTTAAAGGGGGTCAATTGGTTGAGGTTCCTGAACAAACCGAACCTATAGGTTTAGCGGTTTATCAGGGGGCGCAGGTACTGTCAAGGAGACAGAATAGGGCAATACCATACCAGGGTAGTCGTCCACAGGTAGAGAGGGGCTCAGATGAGGAAATGGAGGAAGCCGCTGATATTAGAGAAGTTGTACAAGATGGTTATATTGATTTATATCAGCGTATGGAGGAGTTGGATATAAATGCCTAGAATAGGCATCGTCAGTTAGAGTATGAGGCATCAAGACAGAGACAACACGATAGATGGGACGTTCATCAGCATCAGATCATGAGCCATCTATCATATCAGGTACCTCAAAACTATATTCCGACTCAACCTGCTTATTATCCGCCATATCAGCCCGATATGAGACCACCTTACGCCCGTTACGACCCGAACCAAGCATACCAGGACACCTATAATCAGCAATGGAACCCGAACGACAACATGAAATGGAACCCGTATCCAGATTGATTATCTGTTCCATTGTTTATTATTTATGTTTCTAACATTTTATTTCTTATTATGTTTAAACATATAATTTTTTATTATTTTGTAGATTTTGAAATTTTATTATTATTATGTTTATATTTTGTATTTATAATTTGAAAGTGGGATTCTAAGTTCCATTTCAAATTATTGCATGTTTATATTTGTATTGTATGTATATTGTCAAATGTACACAACAGGGTAAAACAGCGAATTTTGAAAGACTGGCATTAAGTTCAGCAAACGCTACTAATTTTGACGACAAGACGAAAAACAAATGCGATATAATAACTGCAGGAATGAAAAAATGACGTGCACCATTTCTCATTCAAACAAACAAACAACAATATGTTTGGAAATAGTGGTAAATTTTAATCATCTCTTTACGCTAATCGCCCTCATGAATTTAAATTTGTACTGATTTCTTGCAAATGAGGGCATTGCAAGATCTTAAGTGTGGGGAGAGGTTAAATTCCTTCGAGTTTTAAAATTTTTATTTATACGCTTAGTTTAAACAGCCATCGATTAAAATACTAGTAAAGCAGTAGTTGTATTAGAATCTAGTGCTCTCTGATAATAAAGAACAGCCCTAGTCTTATATACTGACTACCCACTTCTAGTAAAATTTTTAAAATTTTCAACTAAATGAATTCAAAATCTTGTTTATACATATTTATGAATGATAAAACTAGGTCGTTGAACCGAAATTATTGTTACCTCGGAAAGGACATAAATTGAGAAACAACCTTAAACGCTTGAATTCATTTAAAATGAAATAGAGGAGAATAAAAAGGCAAAGAAAGAATTAAATAAAAGCTAAGTGTGGGAAGAATTACCAAGTTATTTAAAACATATATCACACATTTTTGTACAAAGATTATTGCAGGTACTTTTGCTTTGGACTAAACTAATCAGTTTTACCCGGTTTACTGTAAAATAAATAAAAGAAAGATGGATCTACACGATGAATCAATTCCATCATTAAAATGAAGTAAAGTCTTCAAAAAAAGAAATGCGCTTCTTGATTTAGGTCAGGAAGTTGTCATCCAGACCAGTTGTAGAGTCTACAAAAAACCTTGAAAAGTTTTCTAGAAAATCAGCTGGAAATCCACGGACCTCAGCATCAAACAGGGTCGCCAAGTGGTCAGACTTATCCTAACCATGAGATGATCTGTCTCGTACAATGGGGGAGCACGATGCAAATTAGTTTATAATACTAATAAATCAGATCCCCAGAAAGGATAATCTCCTTAATGATTAAAAATCAGCTTTTAAGCCTGATATTACTCAATCCTTGAGATTGACTTTAAAGATTGAGAATTACAAACTCATGGAATTCGATGATATCTAACTCGAGCTTGAACGAGAAAATATTTTGATCAAATTAAAACCGATTTGTTTTCTGAAAACCTATTTTCAATGCGTTCATTACCATTGAACGTAAAATCCTGAAAATTCATCAGAATTCATTAGGTCACCTGAACCAAATCGGGTGTCAACCTACGAATTCTGGACCATTACTTGCGAAGAGAAAACAAAAGCATGAAACTCCGAAATAGAAATGGGAGTATAAATCGCAGCAAATAGGAGAGAGCATTAACTGTGAATGTCAATGACTATAGAAGACAGAAGCAAGGACTTCGAAATATAAAGGAAGATATAAAACCCAACAACAACCCATAGATTAAAAACCGTATATATCGATGCATATAGCAACATAAAGACAGGGGAGGACTAAAAACACTATAAACCAAGAGTATAGTAGAAATGAATAGATTCTTCCGGTGGCAGATGAAAAAGAAGGATGGCGGGTATAAAAGTTAGGAGTATATCAAGAATTAGAACCGGATGGAGCATATTGACGAATGTTTTAGAAGTAAGAATTGAAGGAGAAAGAATAGAAGATGTGAGTTGTGAAAATAAGGAAACAAAGGGGGCGAATTTATAGTGAATTATCCGACAGAGCAATCGAAACAGATTATCGCATTTAAGCAAAGCAGATCTTAATTTCCTTAATTATCGAAGAATCAAATCTTATTACGAAGATTTTCTCTAAATCCCTTGAATTCCGGAATTCAACCATGACTACGTCACCGGTTAAGACAAACCTGCATTTACTCATTTCATTCTTTTACGATAGCTTCAATTATACGCTTAGAGTAATCGAATTGTCTTATCCATATTACTCAACAGTGATAAAACTCTATTTATCAGCTCATATTCGTTAGGAAAACATTCTTATTGTTAGCCATGATGATCCCACTCAAATTTTGGGACGAAATTTCTTTAACGGGTAGGTACTGTGACGACCCAGAAATTTCCGATCAAATTTAAACTTAATCTTTATAGGATTTTGACACGATAAGCAAATTCTGTAATATTGAGTTTCAAAAATTTTGAACTATTTTCATAAATTCATTTGACCTTTGACTATTTCCGACGATTCACGAACAACTGTTGTAAATAGTTATGTATATATATATATATATATATATATGTATATGTACGTACATATATAATAACTTAAAATACACTAATAAGATATTATATGAATTAATTGTTAAAATTAAGTAGGTAAAAGAATTTACGTTATAATAACACATATTATTAAAACGTACTTGTACATATATAAAGTAATTAGTATATAATTAATTTCTGTAAACAAATGTTATGTATACAATTTAATATTACAAACTTATTAGTTTTAAATATATATAGCTAGTTAATAATAATTATTATTAAAAAGGTATTCATATATATGAAGAATTAGTAAAAGTTAAAAAAAAAATTAATTAAGTTAATAAAGATAGTTAACTTCTTATTTAGAAATTTTAATTGTTACATTTTAAAAACTATGTATAGTTTAATTGGGACAGAGAGTGCAGGATGGACAAACCTTTTATGAGTCATTTTATAAAATTAAGACTACAATAACAATATGAACATTTTTTTTTATAAAAGATGAAATTTGTATCTATCCTTTTACCCGTCTCTTATTTATAAAAGAGCAATAAACAATGGTCCCTAATTAAGATAATCATGGGCTTATATATATAAGAATATGTTACAAAATTATTTTTCTCCCTTTTGTCTGTATCCCCACGTAAAAAAATAAAAAAGATCACGGGAATAATTCTTGATTCTTGACAAACAATAAATACAAAAGTGTTGACTAGCTTTTTTATCTGCACTTGATAAAGAATTATTACTCATCCACTACTTGACATTCTTTCTATTATATTACCACATATTACATTAATTATTAATTATTAATGTATATAAATACATATAGAGAGATTGATCAAGGGGTACACAAACCATCACCACACTAATTTAATCATAAACCACCGGCCAACCCAATATTGGATGAAGTCTTGCTGTACGATCTTACCGCTATCTGCTTCTGTCTTTATTCTGTTTCCGTTTGAAATCTCGAACAGCCACCACCAATGTTGCTGCCCAGTTTTGCTGCGTACTGTTTATGTTTCCATTCGAATTTGATCACCAAACTAACCGGTAACATGTCTGTGTTGCTGCACACCACAGACCGCCACCACTCACCATTCTTATCTTTTTCTTTTTCTTGACAACAACGATGATGAGATGATTATGTTGATGCAGGACCGGCCAGTGGAATTCAGTGGCCTAGTGCAAAAAATAAAAAAAGACCCCTCTAATTAATAATTCTCTATTTATATATATCATAATAAAAATTTATCACTAAATAGTAAAATTGCCCCACTGGTACAATAAGAAATCTGTAAGGAAATTGGAAAAGTGGGCCCAGCTAAAAAGTAAAATATTCCATTACAATTTTTGTCCCGTGAAAATTTAGGCTTAAATTACATCTTAAATTTTTTTGGGCCTCAATAAACACATGGCTGGATAATTGTTTTTGGGCCCCCAATTTTGATGGGCCCTGTGCAGTTGAACAGCCTGCACAAGCATTGGGCCGACCCTGTGTTGATGACTAGCGTATGTATGATAATGAAACAGAATATAAGAGAACGTGATGATGGGTCTGTGACAAAGGTGATGGCAAGATGTTATTTATGTTGCGTTGATGATTATAGTCACGATCAAGTAGATGAGATGATGATCGTGATATGAAGATGACGAGTTCCATGATAATGATCAAGATGATAAAGGAGATGATGCAAGGATGATGTAAATGGTGATGTTACAGTAGCAAAAAGGACAAGGTGATTATGATGTAACGATGATGAATTAATGATGTATGGGTTATGATTATGATAATCGAATTTAATGGAGGAAAATACGGGGTAAAATGGATTCAACCGTAAATAAAACAGAAAAGTTGAAATGGACGGACGGTTAAGAGTGTTATTGGGGTAGCGAGAGGTCGCGGGTTCGAGTCCCGGTTTTGGCATAATTTTCTTATAAGCTTATCTTAAGGTAGTTTTATCACTATATTTATTATTACTATTATTATTATTGATATTATTATTAATATGAATAATATATGTATTTTTATTAATATTATCATATTATTATTAGTAGTATCATTATTACTAGAAATTGTCATTATTGTTAATAATATTATTATCATTATTTTTATCATTATTATTATTAGTATTAACATTATTATTATCAGTTTATCATTATTATTAAAACTATCATTATTACTATCAATATTGTTATTATTATCACTATTAGAATTATTAATGTTATTATAAATATTATTATTAGTATTTTCATTAATATCATTATTTAGAATCATCACAATTATTATAAGTATTATTATTATTATTATTATTATTATTATTATTATTATTATTATTATTATTATTATTATTATTATTATTATTATTATTATTATTGTTGTTATTGGTAGATTACTTATTATTATTAATAAAATTTATATCATAATTATTAGTATTATCATTAAACATTATTAGTATTATCATTACAAATATTATTATTATTAGTACTATCTTTATCATTAATATTAAAATTATCATTATTATTATTATTATTATTAGAATTATCATAATTTTTATTATAATTAGTATTATTTTTATCATTATTATTATTAGTATTATTAATTATTAATATATCAAATGAAGATTTTCTATATGACAATATATTTATGACATAAAACCTAACTATATTAATACTTTTGTAATAAATGTTAAGTATCTATATAAAGATAAATATATCTAAATAAGTTATTAATAAAACACATGATATAAAATAACAAATAAAATCACAAATAATATCTATATTTGTTCGATTACCATTACATGTATTAATATAGATGATTGATTATAGGTTCGTGAATCAGAGGCCAACCCTGCATTGTTCAGTTCCGTCGTATGCATATTTTTACTAAAAACTATCGTATTGTGAGTTTCATTTGCTCCCTTTTTAAATGCTTTTGCAATATATATATTTTTGGGACTGAGAATACATGCGCTTTTATAAATGTTTGACGAAATAGACACAAGTAATTGAAACTACATTCTATGGTTGAATGATCGAAATCGAATATGCCCCTTTTAGCTTGGTAGCCTAAGAATTAGGGAACTGGCCCCTAATTGACGCGAATCCTAAAGATAGATCTATCGGGCCCAACAAGCCCCATCCAAAGTACCAGATGCTTTAGTACTTCGAAATTATCATGTCCGAAGGGAGTCCCGTAATGATGGGGATATTCTATATGCATCTTGTTAATGTCGGTTACCAGGTGTTCAATCCATATGAATGATTTTATAGCAATGAGCAGACCTGTACAGATTGATTATGAAAAATGAAACCTTGTGGTATATTGAAATTATTGAAATGATTGTTGTGATAAACCTATGAACTCACCAACCTTTTGGTTGACACTTTAAAGCATGTTTATTCTCAGGTGTGAAAGAAATCTTCCGCTGTGCAGTTGCTCATTTTAAAGATATCACTTGGAGTCATTCATGACATAGTTCAAAAGACGCTGCATTCGAGTCGTTGAGTTCATCAAGATTATTATTAAGTCAATTATAGTTGGATATAATATGAAATGGTATGCATGCCGTCAACTTTCGATGTAATGAAAGTTTGTCTTTTAAAAACGAATTCAATGTTTATAAAATGTATCATATAGAGGTCAAGTACCTCGCGATGTAACCAAATGTAATGTATTCGTCCAGATGGATTAGGACGGGTCTTTACAGTTGGTATCAGAGCGGTGGTCGTATCGAACCAGATCTTGTATTAGTGTGTCTAACTAGTTGTTGTTAGGATGCATTAATGAGTATGGACTTCGACCTAGTATTTGTTAGGTTATATTAATAAGTCTGGACTTGAACCTGGTCTGCATGTCAAAAGTTTTGCTTATCAATTCTTGTCAAAAATTACATGCTTATCATTCTTAGTCTAGACACATCTTAATGCATTGATTGCATGAATAGTGTATAGACAAAAATTCATATCTTAGCGTATCTGCTAATTCATATCTTAGCGTATCTGTTACTGTAAACTTTGCCTGACATATTCCGTAAATTCCTCCGTAATCTATGAAAAATCTTGTTCTATATATATAGATATACTATGTAATTAGAATACTATCCGATAGCCAAAAATCATTTCATATCGAAAAATCCTTTATTCAATTGTACGAAATGGAACTCTCCACTAGTTCAAGTTTCTCGGATTCCGACAGCTATTCCGATATTGATTTTCACTCGAGCTCCGAAAGCAGTGTTACCGGAATGGATCAACCAATCAGTCATCATCAATTCTAGATGAATTAGGGATGGGTTCGTAGTTTACTTAATTATTGGAGACAAGAAAAAGGTGATCCCTTCCATCCATCACATTCCCTTCTTGGTGAAGAACCTGAAGCACTTACCGGTGAACCAGTCCGAAACACCATTTTCACCCTCATTTCCCGAATATCTCATCATGATTACATACTATCTCAGATTCTAGATCTTATTCATCCACTCGTCCGAACCGACAATCATCCCGGAGTAATAGAAGAAGTCGACGAGCTTTGCTCTCGAATAGAGACTTTAGAAAATATGATGCACAACTTGCAGGCATCACATACAGTACCATCCGTACTAGCAGTACCACCAACATCAGTATCAGCAGCAACAGTACCATTACCACCATCAACAATAACATCCGCATCCCACACCTCAACATCATAACCAGTACCTCGAGCATCAGCGTCATACGCACCATAGATACCAAGGAGTACCAACAACAATAACTGATGAAGTATTGATCCATAACTTCATTGGAGAAAAATTCTGTGGTGATTATGTAATCTCCAAAGTCTTAGAGGTTATTTATTATAGCTCAAACTGAAAACCAAATGAGATTAATATCTCATTGACTCATTAAATACATGATTACATCTGAAGAAAATATATATGTATATATATTTTCATAAAGATTGTAATTAAAAATTCTTTTGTACAAACAGTTAATGGTGAAAATATTTTAACGGGTAGGTAATACCCGAGGAATATTTAGATTTCACTTTAATAAGATACACTGTACATTCTTCGAATCTGATTCAACGGTCATTTACTATCCTATTTACATTCACAGATATACGAATCCGTTCACCACAGAATAACCATTTTTTTTCAATTTCATATTTCGATTTTTGACTTATCAGAATCCAACAAGTGGCATAATGAAGAAAACATTGGACAAAATAAAAGTTGTTAGAAACAAACAAATTAACTATGAGAAAAATTTTGTTAAGAATCCACGCTAACTGTTTCTAGCTAACTGATTACATTTTATCTATCGCAATTTATTTATCGCAATTTTATTTATCGTCATTTAATTTCTGTTAATTATTTTACGCACTTTAAATATCGTCGTATAAATCGGGACACGTATACAAGGTTTTGACATATCATATCGACGTCATCTATATATATTATTTGGAATAACCATAGACACTCTATATGCGGTAATGCTCGAGTTAGCTATACAGGGTTGAGGTTGATTCTAAAATAATATATATACCTTGAGTTGTAATCGAGTCTGAGACATGTATACAATGGGTCACGATACATATTAATTAATTCGAATATTATATATTAAACTATATATGAATTATTGAATTACTAACTGTGGACTACTAACATTGGACAATTAAAATGAATTAAAATATTGATTATAACATATGAAACTAAACATATCTTCAAGTTTGCCACTTGATTTCATCTTAAACCTCATTTATATCTTGACAATTACAATCTGCGTTCAAACCTCTCATAATTCTTGTAAACATCTCAATCGAGAGGATGATCCAATCACACGTTATCTATGAAAGGGAAAATTTATGCATATAGTTATGCACCTGAAAAACTCTCGGAAACTGAGTAAACGTTTAACACGTATCTGTGCTAGCTTCTTTGGCGTTGTTATAACCGAAAAATAACCTTGCAATCCCTTTCCAAAATAGCTAATTTTGTCACAGCTTCAGCAAATCAACTTCGATTTTCATTCGAATTAGCCTTATTATAACCTTGATATATAAGTTTGCATTTCGTCATCGTTACCGGGGAACCGTTTATATTCCACCACATTAGCAGTAAACTTACCAGCAACTTCATTATTCATTGACGTAAGTCTCTCCGAAGAACTATTATATTTGTTCATTAAAACCCTATCATATACTCATCCGCATCTTGTAACAAGAATTGTCATACCAATTACCGAGAATTAACAATCAATATTTTAAATCTCGCAGCGTTTCTACATCAACAGTTATATGTATACATATAACATTTATCCCTTAGAACTATGATCTTCTATTCTAAAATTCTAAAAAGCACACAGTTTGCAAACCAATACTCGAAATATTGAAAAAAGCTGAATGAAGTAGCAAAAACTGTAAACGACCTTAACCGTCAGAAGTTTGATGATAAAAGAATAATGTGCTGGAAAAGCTCGGAAAAAGAGAAGGTTTGGAACCGGAAAACGGATTGAGCAAACTATGAAAAAGGCTGTAGGCAAATCACAAAGACTAAATCTGCCTTCAAAGAATCCAAATGATTTAGTATCTGCTGAAGCCATTAACGAATACCTTTCTCCTGACTCTAAACCTTTACGGACAAATATTCTTCATCATCCTCTGATCTTAGATATTCTAAGATATCATCATATCTTTCATTATAAATATCTTCGATACTTCTGAAGATATCTTCATAACTATTGTTATCCGAAATTATTTATCTCTTCGCGCTATCTGTGTTACATCATCAAAGAAACTGTTTTAGTTTCTAAAATTCTTAAAAATCCGAATTTAAAATATGAATGTTTTTTAAGTAGTATTGGGAACTGAAGCATGAGTTAGTATAATATAATGACACTTGATCAACGTGATTATATTACAGTAAGTCATGCTGAGTTTCTAAATGGAATGTGATGATTCACATGCTATAATGTCATCTTGTGCCATGTTACACGACTCTTACATTCTATTTAATCTCTAAACATATCAAGAACATATTTTCTTGACAGTTCTATCTTCTCTCTTAAATTTCGGTAATTAACCAATCAAAATTTTGCTATTACAATCTCTTTCTTAGAACGTTAATCATGTTCATTCGAAACGTCATACCTACAAATTCTGGACCATTACTTGCGAAGAGAAAATAAAAGCATGAAACTCCGAAATAGAAATGGGAGTATAAATCGCAGCAAATAGGAGAGAGCATTAACTGTGGATGTCAATGACTATAGAAGACAGAAGCAAGGACTTCGAAATATAAAGGAAGATATAAAATCCAACAACAACCCAGATATTAAAAACCGTATATATTGATGCATATAGCAACATAAAGACAGGGGAGGACTAAAAACACTATAAAACTAAGAGTATAGTAGAAATGAATAGATTCTTCCGGCGGCAGATGAAAAAGAAGGATGACGGGTATAAAAGTTAAGAGTATATCAAGAATTAGAACCGGAAGGAGCATATTGACGAATGTTTTATAAGTAAGAATTGAAGGAGAAAGAATAGAAGATGTGAGTTGTGAAAATAAGGAAACAAAGGGGGCGAATTTATAGTGAATTATCCGACAGAGCAATCGAAATAGATTATTGCATTTAAGCAAAGCAGATCTTAATTTCCTTAATTATCGAAGAATCAAATCTTATTACGAAGATTTTCTCTAAATCCCTTGAATTCCGGAATTTAACCGTGACTACGTCACCGATTAAGACAAACCTGCATTTACTCATTTCATTCTTTTACGATAGCTTCAATTATACGCTTAGAGTAATCGAATTGTCTTATCCATATTACTCAACAGTAATAAAACTCTATTTATCAGCTCATATTCGTTAGGAAAATATTCTTATTGTTAGCTATGATGATCTCACTCAAATTTCGGGACGAAATTTCTTTAACGGGTAGGTACTGTGACGACCCAGAAATTTTCGATCAAATTTAAACTTAATCTTTATAGGATTTTGACACGATAAGCAAATTCTGTAATATTGAGTTTCAAAAATTTTGAACTATTTTCATAAATTCATTTGACCTTTGACTATTTCCAACGATTTACGAACAACTATTGTAAATAGTTATGTATATATATATATATATATATATATATATATATATATATATATATATATATATATATATATATATATATATATATATATAAATATATGTACGTACATATATAATAACTTAAAATACACCAATAAGATATTATATGAATTAATTGTTAAAATTAAGTAGGTAAAAGAATTTACGTTATAATAACACATATTATTAAAACGTACTTGTACATATATAAAGTAATTAGTATATAATTAATTTTTGTAAACAAATGTTATGTATACAATTTAATATTACAAACTTATTAGTTTTAAATATATATAGCAAGTTAATAATAATAATTATTAAAAAGGTATTCATATATATGAAGAATTAGTAAAAGTTAAAAAAAAATTTAATTAAGTTAATAAAGATAGTTAACTTCTTATTTAGAAATTTTAATTGTTACATTTTAAAAACTATGTATAGTTTAATTAGGACGGAGAGTGCAGGACGGACAAACCTTTTATGAGTCATTTTATAAAATTAAGACTACAATAACAATATGAACATTTTTTTTTATAAAAGATGAAATTTGTATCTATCCTTTTACCCATCTCTTATTTATAACAGAGCACTAAAAAATGGTCCCTAATTAAGATAATCATGGGCTTATATATATAAGAATATGTTACAAAATTATTTTTCTCCCTTTTGTCTATATCCCCACGTAAAAAAAAAAAGATCACGGGAATAATTCTTGATTCTTGACAAACAATAAATACAAAAGTGTTGACTAGCTTTTTTATTTGCACTTGACAAAGAATTATTACTCATCCACTACTTGACATTCTTTCTATTATATTACTACATATTATATTAATTATTAATTATTAATGTATATAAATACATATAGAGAGATTGACCAAGGGGTACACAAACCATCACCACACTAATTTAATCATAAACCACCGGCCAACCCAATATTGGATGAAGTCTTGCCGTACGATCTTACCGCTATCTGCTTCCGTCTTTATTCTGTTTTCATTTGAAATCTCGAACAGCCACCACCAATGTTGCCGCCTAGTTTTGCTGCGTACTGTTTATGTTTCCATTCGAATTTGATCACCAAAATAACCGGTAACGTGTCTGTGTTGCTGCACACCACAGACCGCCACCACTCGCCATTCTTATCTTTTTCTTTTTCTTGACAACAACGATGGTGAGATGATTATGTTGATGCAGGGCTGGCCCATGGAATTCAGTGGCCTAGTGCAAAAAATAAAAAAAAGACCCCTCTAATCAATAATTCTCTATTTATATATATCATAATAAAAATTTATCACTAAATAGTAAAATTGCCCCACTGGTACAATAAGAAATCTGTAAGGAAATTGGAAAAGTGGGCCCAGCTAAAAAGTAAAATATTCCATTACAATTTTTGTCACGTGAAAATTTAGGCTTAAAATACATCTTGAATTTTTTTGGGCCTCAATAAACACATGGCTGGATAATTGTTTTTGGGCCCCCAATTTTGATGGGCCCTGTGCAGTTGAACAGCCTGCACAAGCATTGGGCCGACCCTGTGTTGATGACTAGCGTATGCATGATAATGAAACAGAAAATAAGAGAACGTGATGATGGGTCTGTGACAAAGGTGATGGCAAGATGTTATTTATGTTGAGTTGATGATTATAGTCATGATCAAGTAGATGAGATGATGATCGTGATATGAAGATGACGAGTTCCATGATAATGATCAAGATGATAAAGGAGATGATGCAAGGATGATGTAAATGGTGATGTTACAGTAGCAAAAAGGACATGGTGATTATGATGTAACGATGTTGAATTAATGATGTATGGGTTATGATTATGATAATCGATTTAATGGAGGAAAATACGGGGTAAAATGGATTCAACCGTAAATAAAACAGAAAAGTTGAAATGGACGGACGGTTAAGAGTGTTGTTGGGGTAGCGAGAGGTCGCGGGTTCGAGTCCCGGTTCTGGCATAATTTTTTTATAAGCTTGTCTTAAGGTAGTTTTATCACTATATTTATTATTACTATTATTATTATTGATATTATTATTAATATGATTAATATATGTATTATTATTAATATTATCATATTATTATTAGTAGTATCATTATTACTAGAAATTATCATTATTGTTAATAATATTATTATCATTATTTTTATCATTATTATTATTAGTATTAACATTATTATTGTTATTATCAATTTTATCATTATTATTAAAACTATCATTATTACTATCAATATTGTTATTATTATCACTATTAGAATTATTAATGTTATTATAAATATTATTATTAGTATTATCATTAATATCATTATTTAGAATCATCATAATTATTATAAGTATTATTATTATTATTATTATTATTATTATTATTATTATTATTATTATTATTATTATTATTATTATTATTATTATTATTATTATTATTATTATTATTATTATTATTATTATTATTATTATTATTATTATTATTATTGTTATTGTTAGATTACTTATTATTATTAATAAAATTTATATCATAATTATTAGTATTATCATTAAACATTATTAGTATTATCATTACAAATATTATTATTATTAGTACTATCTTTATCATTATTATTAAAATTTTCATTATTATTATTATTAGAATTATCATAATTTTTATTATAATTAGTATTATTTTTATCATTATTATTATTAGTATTATTAATTATTAATATATCAAATGAAGATTTTCTATATGACAATATATTTATGATATAAAACCTAACTATATTAATACTTTTGTAATAAATATTAAGTATCTATATTAAGATAAATATATCTAAATAAGTTATTAATAAAAAACATGATATAAAATAACAAATAAAATCACTAATAATATCTATATTTGTTCGATTACCATTACATGTATTAATATAGATGATTGATTATATGTTCGTGAATCAGAGGCCAACCCTGCATTGTTCAGTTCCGTCGTATGCATATTTTTACTACAAAATATCGTATTGTGAGTTTCATTTGCTCCCTTTTTAAATGCTTTTGCAATATATATATATTTTTGGGACTGAGAATACATGCGCTTTTATAAATGTTTGATGAAATAGACACAAGTAATTGAAACTACATTCTATGGTTGAATGATCGAAATCGAATATGCCCCTTTTAGCTTGGTAGCCTAAGAATTAGGGAACTGGCCCCTAATTGACGCGAATCATAAAGATAGATCTATCGGGCCCAACAAGCCCCATCCAAAGTACCGGATGCTTTAGTACTTCAAAATTATCATGTCCGAAGGGAGTCCCGGAATGATGGGGATATTCTATATGCATCTTGTTAATGTCGGTTACCAGGTGTTCAATCCATATGAATGATTTTATAGCAGTGAGGAGACCTACACAGATTGATTATGAAAAATGAAATCTTGTGGTCTATTGAAATTATTGAAATGATTGTTATGATAAACCTATGAACTCACCAACCTTTTGGTTGACACTTTAAAGCATGTTTATTCTCAGGTATGAAAGAAACCTTCCGCTGTGCATTTTCTCATTTTAAAGATATCACTTGGAGTCATTCATGACATAGTTCAAAAGATGTTACATTCGAGTCGTTGAGTTCATCAAGATTATTATTAAGTCAATTATAGTTGGATATAATATGAAATGGTATGCATGCCGTCAACTTTCGATGTAATGAAAGTTTGTCTTTTAAAAACGAATGCAATGTTTGTAAAATGTATCATACAGAGGTCTAGTACCTCGCGATGTAACCAAATCTAATGTATTCGTCCAGATGGATTAGGACGGGTCTTTACAACCCGTTAGGTAACACTTACCACATTCCCACAAGTGGCCGACAAAGAGTGAAATCGTACGAATAACACTCACCACTTATCACAACTGCAAACGTGGCCGATAAAAAGTGAATCCTTACGGATAGCATTTACCACTTTGCATCGAGTGGCCGACAAAGAGTGAAGTAACACTCGCCACTCAATCCCATGGCAGATAAAGAGTGATATAGCACTCAGCTCATCAAGAGGCCAACAAAGAGTGATATACACTCGACATGTTACATACAAGCAACCAACTTATATATACACACATATAAATAATCCACTCACCTTGGGAGCGCATGCATAAGTCAAATATGCTACATCATCGTCTCCATATCCGAGCAAGCAATCACCTATATAAATATAGGCACACAAACACAAAAACATCAATCTCTAAAAGAGAATCCAACACCAACACCCTTAGCCTAGGGTTTCCAACTTTCTCACCAAAACCCACTCATTTAACCACCTAAATGGATATAACCAAATTACAACTACGGGTGGTAATTCAAACTTATACCAAAAGGCACAATTCAACCCAAATAGACCAACCTAGGTCCCGACACTAGATCATTAGTTAGTTAGTGATCATATCAAAACATCACTTATAACAATTCCCCATTTTGTCCTTGACCATCTTTGACTTATGTCAAACTTACCCAATATCACTAATGGCTAGTGATTAAGTTTCCAAAACACCAATTACTCAATTTAATCAAGTACTTATGTATCTATTTCACAAAACTTGACCAAATTCTTAGTTTGACCCAAACCAAAGTCAACACCCAATTTTGACCAAAATCAAACTCTTAAACACACTCAAATCACCACCATACCATCCATTGACTAATCACACTATCAAGGGTTAATTTCAACCAATAATCCTAAGCATCAACATCATCTTCTTCTTTTTTTGAGGCATTTCATCAAACACCTTATGTGCACAACCCAAAACATGTTCTTATGAACATTTCAATCACCCACCAATAAGTTATCTAGTGATTAGCAGCCAAAATCCAAGACCAAACTTCCCACATTTGTCATCAAACCCTAAACCCACAATATTAGGGTTTAATTACCCAAACCTTCATCAAAAACCCCAAGTTTCAAAGCAAATGGGGTTTATAACTCAAAACCAATACAAACCCTAACCCTAAATCAAGATCAAAGTAAAGAAATTCGGATCTAGGTTTTACCTTAGAACCAAAACTGAGCTAGTAGCTAGAACCACCAAGATGCATCAAGATCCACATCCATTTAGGCAAGAATCATAACCTTCTTTCTCATTTGAAGATTTCTCTCTCTAGGGTTTGCTTCCTCTTTATAAAATGAGGTTTGGTTGGTGAAAATGAGGATAAGAATGAGATTTAGAACTGATCCCAAACCATATACACGTTCATATGTGAAAAGACCAAAGTGCCCCTTTTAATTTATAAAAATTTCGAACAGTCCTATCTGCCAGCCCATTGGAACGGTGCTAAAAAACATGAAGCGGCGCTCCATTTTCCTATTTTTGAAATCAAGGTCTTACATGATCCTCGGTACGAAGGTAGAGAACGAACAATTCTAGAATACAATCGTCGTCATAATTAACACGTTTGTGTGTTGAAACGGTACATTTTGTTTCAAAAATTCAAACAACTCTTCTAAACAAACGTACCGATTATGCATCATCAATGGAATTGCTCGTGGGATTCTTTATCTCCATCAATACTCCCATCTTCGTATTATTCATAGAGATTTGAAAGTTGCATATATTTTGTTGGACAGTGACATGTGTGACAACCTGGAAATTTCTGAACAAATTTAAACTTTATCTTTATATGTTTCCAACACGATAAGCAAAGTCTGTAATGTTAAAATCTCAAAGACCTTGAACTGTGTTCATGTATTCATTTACCTTTCGACTGCTCTCGATGATTCACGAACAAGTATGTGTAAATAGATATGTATGAATATATACATATGCGTAATTATTAAATTGAGAAATATTAATAAAACATTTAACGGTTTGGTTAATATTAAAATAATTATGAAAGTATTATTATGACTTGAAAACGTTAACAAAGTATTTGATGAATAGTACTTTACATAAACATATTAGTTTCAATATATTATTATAGACGGAATTAAAAGATAATATCAAATGATTGAATTATCAGATACATTGTGATTATGATTATGGGTCTCTGTTATGAGGACCACTATGATTTAAGAAATCTGTTCATTTTGACAACATTCAGAAAATGGTAAAGTTTTACAAGTAAGAACAAATGTGTCAATTAACGAGAATTAGACAAGGGTTAGTGGAGATTTCTGTTTGATTTCCAACTCTTACTTTACAATATCTTCCCCGTGACTTAACAAGATAATTATTATAACCTCCATTTTATTTATTGTGAATGTAAGAACATGGAGTGTAAATAACATAGATGTTGGATATCGACAAGTTAAGTAAATCAATTTTACATTAAGATGATTTCATACAAACTTTGGACTTTATCTTATGCTTCACCAACGAATTATGATTTAAAGATTTGAAACCTATTATGAGTATAAATAACTTTATTTTTCTAAAATGTTTTATAATATAACGATTTTCATTTTTACCTTCTAATAAAACGATTCTTATATATATTTAGTTTTAGAAAGCAAAGTTATCATATTTGATTTAAATGTACAAAAACGTTTCAGTTTAAAAAGAACTTTATAAGATACTTTGTTATTGAATTTTGAAGAATGTAATTAAAGCTTTGTATTATAATATTACAAATATATTATTACTAAATAATAATTTCGAAGCGATTTCACATGATATAATGAACTTGGAAATATAATTAGTTTTGGAAAAAAACTAAATATTATATTATTAATTAACTATTTTAATTATATATAATATGTACGAAATTATATTTTTAAATAAAGATATATATATATATATATATATATATATATATATATATATATATATATATATATATATATATATATATATTACAAAATGATTAAATAGAATATTAACTAGATACAAAACGTTTTGATTTAATATAATACTATTGTATATATAACGAGACATTGATTTAATGAAGCAAATGACCAAAACACTCTAACATTCAAGTTACACTTTGAATGATTTAGTTATTTCTAAGTTAAGTCTATATTTTTGTTAAAGGTACACATCACGAAACGTAAAATGCTAGTTTTCTAAGCGTATGAAAGCGAGTTCAAGAAACCAGAAACGGGACATAAGTTGAGTGACAACGTACGAGTCATTGGAGTTAAAATTATAAGTTAACTATACACGTAAATTTAATATAATATATAATTAATTATATAAATTAAATATATTATATATAAAATATTAAATTTAAACCGTCAGCACAAGAAGTTAAGCGAACATGAGCTGTAAAAGGAGGCCATGCGATCGCATGGCCACACCCCTTCAAGCCCATGCGATTGCATGGTGAGTGGGTACAAGTGACATCCTATAAAACGAACGATTTCTCTAGTTTCTGTCATTCATTTCATACTCCGCATACACAAACACACATATATAAATATATATATATTATTAATATTAATATTAATATTATTATTAATATTAATATTATTAATATTAATCTTATTATTAGTATGATTAGGTAACGTTATTATTATTATTATTTATACATAAAATACTACGATAAGGTTCTGCTCGCATGTTTTTCAAAATGGATTTTTTTTTTCGAGAGGGATAGAGATAAGGAAATTATGGGTTATAGCTATGGAGGTTATGGGTATGGTTCGGGGATTTAGCACGGGAGGTCAAACTAGTGTTTATCATCTCCATCGCGTCTACGTACTTTCCTGCAATATTGAATCACAATATTGATACGTGAGCACTCATAACTTAAGTTTTATATATTAATGGTGTATCCCTGACTAGTGCTCGAGTAGTTAGGATTATGCATGTTTGTATGCTTATTATTGTCGTTAAATAGTTTATGATGAATCCTGAATTTAATACATATGCTACTGAGATAAGGTATATGATATGCATGTCGTTGGAAAGCTGGTGAAAAATTGATAACTTTTCATTTAGATATCGAATAGTTTCGATGAATGAACTAAAAGATATAGGCAACTGTATTATCCATAATTTTAAGTGTTAAAATGATTATTATTATTATTACTATCGTCGTTATTATCGTCGTTATAATTATTATATTATTATTATCATTATCATTATAAATATTAGCAATAAAAATTGTCATTGTTATTAGTATTACTATCTTTATTATTATTAAGATTATTATTAATATTATCATTATTATTATTATTATTATTATTATTTTTATTATTATTTTTATTATTATTATTATTATTATTATTATTATTATTATTATTATCATTAAAGTAGTTATTAGTATTATCATTAATAGTATTATAATATTTATTATTATTAGTATTATTATTATTAAAACTAATATTAGTATCATTGTTATGAATATAATATAAAAGAGGACTAAAAGTTATTAAACGAATCGATTAGGAAATAATGAGTATGAGTATCATGATGAAATTGAAATATTGTAAGATATTGATTTAAGAGGAAAGTATCGATTGCATTATTGTTATCATTATTATTAAGAATATCATTTTTATTAAAACTATCATTTTTATTAAAATTATCATTTTAATAGAAATATCATTGTTATTATAAAATATCATTATTATTATCATTTTAGTATTATCACTATTATTATCTAGAATATTAAAAAGTATCGTTATTATTAAGATTATCTTATTTGTTAGAAATTGAATTCATTAAAATTATCATTTTATGAATATTATTAGTATTATTAATAACAACAATATTATTATCACTATTATCATCATTAACATGATTATAACAATATTAATTATTGTTAAAATTATTATTATCATTAATAAACATAAATAATGTTATTGTCATTTTTATTATTTAAATAATTAATATTAATATTAATATTATTACACAATAATACAACTTTTGTTCATTATTAATATTATCAATATTATTTTATCAAATAAATAAGTGATACAAAGATATTTTTACCACACGTAATATAATTACATTAATAATACAAACCACTATATTTTTATGATATTAAGTGAATTTTATAAATTTATTTACCTAAGATATATAAAAGTATATTTTTTTACTACATATATAAATTTTAATATAAATTTTTATTGATTAATAAATGATTTATTTTATAAAATCTATTAAATATGTAAAACGACTATATTTAAGTTACATAATAATCATGTATAGATTTTGGAAGTCATTTTGGGTCAAGTTGACTTTTGTTGACTTTTGCATATCAGTCTCGAGCATTAGGATTGTGATACACTATGACCTGACCTAAATTGTTAGACAGATATTGACCAATATATAAATATATATAATTAATATATGTTCGTGAATCCGAGGCCAACCTTGCACTTGTTCAATGACGTGATATGTATTTTTACTACGAAATACAGTATGGTGAGTTTCATTACTCCCTTTTTAAATGCTTTTGCAATATATATTTTTGGGACTGAGAATACATGCGCTGATTTTATAAATGTTTGACGAAATAGACACAAGTACTTAAAACTACATTCTATGGCTGAATTATTTAACCGAATATCACCCCTTTTAGCTTGGTAACCTAAGAATTAGGAAACAGACGAGAGGATTTTGTTCCTAATTGACGCGAATCCTAAAGGTAGATCTACGGGCACTAACTCCCCCCATACTGGAAAATGGTATGCTTTAGTACTTCGAGTTTATATTATACAGACGAGAGGATTCTGTTTTGGGGATATTCTATATGCATCTTGTTAAGGTCGGTTACCAGGTGTTCAGCATATGAATGATTTTACCTTTATGCAGACGAGAGGATTCTGCTATGGAAATTATGTTTATAAATATGAAAATC
The DNA here is from genome assembly GCF_046630445.1 of Rutidosis leptorrhynchoides. Taxonomy (NCBI): domain Eukaryota; kingdom Viridiplantae; phylum Streptophyta; class Magnoliopsida; order Asterales; family Asteraceae; genus Rutidosis; species Rutidosis leptorrhynchoides. Next base: position 42,450,679 of record NC_092340.1, read on the forward strand.
TTGTGGTCTATTAAAATTATGGAAATGATTGATTACGAAAAACTAATGAACTCACCAACCTTTTGGTTGACACTTGAAAGCATGTTTATTCTCAGGTTTGAAAGAAATCTTCCGCTGTGCATTTGCTTATTTTAAAGATATTACTTGGAGTCATTCATGACATATTTCAAATGACGTTGCATTCAAGTCGTTGAGTTCAATAAATATTATTATTAAGTAAATAACAGATTAGTTCATTTATAGTTTGGATAGTATGAAATGGTAGGCATGCCAGTCAACTTTCGATGAAATGAAAGTTTGTCTTTTGAAAACGAATGCAATGTTTGAAAAATGTATCATATAGAGGTCAAATACCTCGCAATCTAATCAACTATTGTGAATTGTTTATAATGTATATGAACGGGTCCTTTCAGTTGGTATCAGAGCGGTGGTCTTAGTGAACCAGGTCTTGCATTAGTGTGTCTAACTAATAGTTGTTAGGATGCATTAGTGAGTCTGGACTTCGACCGTGTCTGCATGTCAAAAAGTTTTGCGTATCATTCTTGTCGAAAATTACCTATTTATCATCTTAAGTTTATACGCGTCTTACTGCATTGATTGCATGAATAGTGTACAGACAAAAATTCATATCTTAGCGTATCTGCTAATTCATATCTTAGCGTATCTGTTACTGTAAACTTTGCCTGACATATTCCATAAATTACTCCGTAATCTACGAAATCTTTTGTTCTATATATATAGATATTCTAGGTAATTAGAATATCATCCGATAGCCGAAAAATCATTTCATATCGAAAAATCCTGTATTCAATCGTACGCAATGGAACTCTCCACTAGTTCAAGTCCCTCAAATTTCGATATGGAGTTTCACTCGAGCTCCGAAAGCAGTGTGACCGGAATGGATCAACCAATTAGCCATCATCTATTCTGGATGAATTAGGGATGGGTTCGTAGTCTACTTAATCATTGGAGACAAGAAGAAGGTGATCCCTTCCATCCACCACATTGCCCTCTTGGTGATGAACCTGAAGCACTTACCGGCGAACCTATTCGAGACACCATTTTCTCCCTCATTTCTAGAGTATCTCGTCATGATTATATACTATCTCACATTCTAGATCTTATTCATCTACTCATCCGAACTGATAACCACCCCGGTGTAATAGAAGAAGTCAACGAGCTTCGTGCTCTGGTGGTGACTTTAGAGAATATGGTGCAAAGGTTACAAGCACCAGCAGCAGCACCGGCAGCAACAGTACCATCACCACCACCAACAGCAACATCCGTACCCCACACTTTAACATCACAATCGGTACCTCGAGCATCAACGTCACACACACCATAGATACCAAGAAGTACCAACAACAACAAACGATGAAGTATTGATTCATAACTTCATCGGAGAAATATTCTACAGTGAGTATGTAATCTCTAAAGTTTTAGAGATTATTTATTCAAATCATAGTCGAAAACCAAGATGAATGTATGGATAGAAATGATACAGGGAAGAATAGAAACCCTGACAAGGATGGTGTGTGATTTACAAGCTAGACTTGTTTTACGAGCAGCATCAACAGTACCGTCAGCATCATCAGCACTAGCAGCACCTATAATATCACAAGCTCCGCCAGTTCAAGAATCACCGTGGACATCATCACTAATCAACAACGCGTATATTTTATCAACGAGTTATGAAGTATTAACTCATTCCCTCTGAAGAAATTATATGTGTGTGTGTGTGTGTGTCTATATATATATATATATATATATATATATATGAATTTTGAGATCAAAATAAATCTTTTCGTACTAAGCTATTATGTATGAACTAAATAAGGGTAGATACTACTCGGTTAAATTCATATTACTAATATGCTAAGATGTACATCCTTCCCTAAAAATTTAACCATCGTTAACTACAATCTCTATTTCAATTCAATAAATTCTAGGTCATAATAAACCAAGTGTACTATTCAAATACATGTTTGACATTACACTTTCATTTTCACCATACTCGAAACTTTATAGAAAACATCATTCATATCTTGCGAAGTTCACAAGAATTCCACAAGCACCAACATCCTTCATCGAGTAAACATCAATAATGAAGTATTGATGCATGATTTCATTTACGTTGAAGTAATAGTCCACGAAGATTGTGAAATTTCTAAAGTTTTAGAGATTATTCATTTCTAATTCCAGTTGAAAATCAAATGAGCTTAATATGATATTAACTCATTAAATCTGTATTACATCTGAAGAAAATATACATACATACATATTTTCAAAAAAACTGTAATAAAATTCTTTTGTACAAAATATTATTTGTGAATTTTTTTAACGGATAGGTAATACCCGAAAGATATATAAGTTCACAATTAATATGTTACATCCTTCGATTCTGATTCAGCAAATCATCAATGATACTCACTACTTTCACAATGGTATACATTCTTTCATAGAAATCAGAACAACCATTCTCATTCAAATTCGATTACATATTCTGATCTTGACAAATCAGAATCCAAGTCAAGATTTAACAGAAAACATCACTCTTAGATTCTTACATCTTTCAAAGCTATACTTTGACTTCAAAACTTTGCTAGAACATCATTTCTATTCATAGAACTCAGAAAAGTATTTGCATCATTAAAAATCCTAGAACATCATATGAATATTAACGATTACAATCTATGTTCAAATGCCTCGAAATTCCTGATGACACTTCAAATAATGAATCATCAAGATGATGATCCAATCACATATTACCCACAGTCTTGTACCTGAAAAACCCTCGAAACCAAAGTCATAGTTTAACACGTATCCGTGTCAGACCTTTGGCATTTATTAGCTAAAATAACTTTTCAATCCCTTTTCAAATTAGACAGTTTTGTCACAGCTCCAGCAAATCACCTTCAATTGACCATTCGAATAAGCTTCATTATAACGATTACCCCTTCATCATTGTTACCGGGGAACCTTTCATATCTCACTACAGTAGCAGTAAACTTATCAACAACTTCATTGATCTTTAAGCCTCTCCAAAAAATCACGATACTTATTCATTGAAACTCTATCAAGTACTCATCTACAACTTGTAACAAAAATTGTCATACCAACTACTGGGAATTAGCAATCAGCATTTGGAATTTCGCAGCAATTTTACTCCAACAGTTATATATATACATATGACGTCTACCTCTAAGACTTACAGACTTCGAATGTGAAGTTTCTGAAAAACACCCTAAGCTGCAAACTAGTTCTCTAAATTTTGGAAAAATTCTGATGAAGCAACAAAAACTGTAAACGACCTTAACGGTCAAAAGTTTGATGATAAAGAATAGTGTGTTGGCAAAGCTCAGAAAAAGAGAAGGTTTGGAACTGGAAAATGGATTGAGCAGACTATGAAGGAGGCTGTGGACAAATCACAAAGACTAAACCTGCCTTCAAAGAATCTAAATGATTCAGTGTCTGTTGAAGTCATTAACGGATACCTTGCTCCTGACTCTAAACCTTTGCGGACAATATTCTTCATCATCCTCTGATATTAGAAATTCTAAGATATTATCATATCTTTCATTATAAATATCTTTGATATATCCGAAGATATCTTCATAACTATTATTATCCGAAATTATTTACCTCTTCGTGCTATCTGTGTTACATCATAAAAGAAACTATTTTAGTTTCTAAATTCTGAAACCTTCAAGTTTAAAAATATGAATGTTTTGAAGTAGTGTTGGGAACTGAAGCATGAGTTAGTATAATATAATGACACTTGATCAACGTGATTATATTACAGTAAGTCATGCTGAGTTTCTAAAGGGAACTTGACGATTCACAGATCATAACGTCATCATGTGCCATGTTACACGACTCTTGTATTCTACTAAACCTCTAAACATAGCAAGAAAATATGTTTCTTGATGATTCGGTCTTTTCTGAGGTATTCTGGTAATTTGACAAATCAAGATCGTGTCATTACAATTTCCTTCTTAGAAAATTAATTATGTTCATTCCGAGATTCATACCTACGAATTCTGGACTATTATCTGCTTGATTTAAAGTCGGGAAGAGAAAACAAAAGAATGAAGCTCCAAAATAAAAATGGGAGTAGAAATCGCAGCAAATAGGAGAGAGCATTAACTGTGGATGATAATGATTATAGAAAGACAGAAGCAGGAGCTCTGAAAAATAAGGAAAGATATAAAATAACACATAAATTACAAACCGTGTATATCAATAAGTATTGCAACGTAAAGACACTGGAGAACTAAAAACACTATAAAGCCAAGAGTATAGTAAAAGTGAATAGATTCCTCTGACGGTAGATGAAAAAGAAGAATGATAGATATAAAAGTTAGGAGTATATCAAGAATCAGAACTGGATGAAGCATATTGACGAATACTTTAAAGTATGAGTTGAGGGAGAAAGAATAGAGGGTGGAGATGTAAGGAAACGAAGGGGGTGGATTTATAGTAAAATATACGACAGAGCAATCAAAACAGATGATCGCATTTAAAGCGGATCCTAATTTCTTTGATTACCGAAGAATCAAATCTTATTACGAAGATTTTCTCCAAAATCCTTGAACTCTGGAATTCAATCCTATCTACGTCAAAAGATATGATGAATCTACATTTATTCATTTCACTCTTTTGTGATGACTTCACTCGTACTCTTCACAAAATCAAATGGTTTTATTTATATTACTCAATGATGATGAAACTCTAATTTTCAACTTGTATGTGTCATGAAAACATACTTATTGTCAGCCATGACCATCCCAATCAAATTTCGGAACAAAATTTCTTTAACGGGTAGGTACTGTGACAACCCGGATGAAATGACCCGTTCATATTGATTATAAACGTTTCATATTAATTGATTTCATTGTGAGGTTTTGACCTCTATATGAGACGTTTTTCAAAGACTGCATTCGTTTTTAAAACAAACCATAACCTTTATTTTATCGACAAAGGTTTAAAGAACATAACCTAGATTATCAATTAATGATAATCTAAAATATCATGCTTACACACGACCATTACATAATGGTTTACAATAAATATTATGCTACAACAAAGTGAACTCTCGAATGTAGTTTTTAGACAATATCATACAAGCATGGACTCCAAATCTTGTCCTTAATTTATTATGCAACAGCGGAAGCTCTTAACAATCACCTGATAGATTTATCTTTAGGATTCGCGTCAATTAGGGTGTCTGTTTCCTAATTCTTAAATTACCAGACTTAATAAAAAGGGGCATATTCGATTTCGATAATTCAACCATAGAATGTAGTTTCATGTACTTGTGTCTATTTTGTAAATCATTTATAAAACCTGCATGTATTCTCATCCCAAAAATATTAGATTTTAAAAGTGGGACTATAACTCACTTTCACAGATATTTTCTTCCTCGGAAATAAGACTTAGCCACGGATCGATTCACGAACCTATACAAATATGTACATATATATCAAAGTATGATCAAAATATAATTACAACCATTTTTATTATGTTTTAAAGATTTGAGTGTATTAAGTCAGCTGTCCTCGTTAGTAACCTACAACTAGTTGTCCACAGTTAGATGTACAGAAATAAATCGATATATATTATCTTGAATCAATCCATGACCCAGTGTATACACATCTCAGGCTAGATCACAACTCAAAGTATATATGTTTTTGGAATCAACCTCAACCCTGTATAGCTAACTCCAACATTACTGCATATAGAGTGTCTATGGTTGTTCCAAATAATATATATACATGGGTCGATATGATATGTCAAAACATTTTCATACGTGTCTATGGTATCCCAAGATTACATAATATATTAGAATACATGTATAATACAATATAAATTAGCTAGGATATGATTTGTATAGATTTGTCAAACATTTCCCGTAGCTAAAAAGATCAAAAATATCCAATCTTGTTTTACCCATAACTTCTTCATTTTAAATCCGTTTTGAGTGAATCAAATTGCTATGGTTTCATATTGAACTCTAATTTAAGAATCCAAATAGAAAAAGTATAGGTTTATTGTCAGATATTTAAGTTACATGTCAATTACTAAAGAGGTAGTCATTTTCGTCGAAAGAACGACATCTTGATGACCATTTTGAAAAACATACTTTCACTTTGAGTTTAACCAAGATTTTTGGATATAGTTTCATGTTCATATGAAAAATCATTTTCTCAGAAGAACAACTTTTAAATCAAAGTTTATCATAGTTTTTAATTATCCAAACCAAAACAGCCCCCGGTTTCACTACGACGGCGTATATCCGATTTTATGGTGTTCATCGTGTTTCCAGGTTTTAAATCATTAAGTTAGCATATAATATAGATATAGAACATGTGTTTAGTTGATTTTAAAATTCAAGTTAGAAGGATTAACTTTTGTTTGCGAACAAGTTTAGAATTAACTAAACTATGTTCTAGTGATTACAAGTTTAAACCTTCGAATAAGATAGCTTTATATGTATGAATCGAATGATGTTATGAACATCATTACTACCTCAAGTTTTCTGGATAAAACTACTGGAAATGATAAAAATGGATCTAGCTTCAAAGGATCCTTGGATGGCTTGAAAGTTCTTGAAACAGAATCATGACATGAAAACAGTTCAAGTAAGATTTTCACTCGAAATAAGATTGTTATAGTTGTAGAAATTGAATCAAAGTTTGAATATGAATATTACCTTGAATTAGAAAGATAACCTACTATAAATAACAAAGGTTCCTTGATCTTAGATGATTACTTGGAATGAATTAGAAAGCTTGGAAGTAGACTTGCAAACTTGGAAGTATTCTTGATTTTTATGAAACTATACTTATGGAATTTATGAAGAACACTTAGAACTTGAAGATGGAACTTGAGAGAGATCAATTAGATGAAGAAAATTGAAGAATGAAAGTGTTTGTAGGTGTTTTTGGTCGTTGGTATATGGATTAGATATAAAGGATATGTAATTTTGTTTTCATGTAAATAAGTCATGAATGATTACTAATATTTTTGTAATTTTATGAGATATTTCATGCTAGTTGCCAAATGATGGTTCCCACATGTGTTAGGTGACTCACATGGGCTGCTAAGAGCTTATCATTGGAGTGTATATACTAATAGTACATACATCTAAAAGCTGTGTATTGTACGAGTACGAATACGGGTGCATACGAGTAAAATTGTTGATGAAACTGAATGAGGATGTAATTGTAAGCATTTTTTGTTAAGTAGAAGTACTTTGATATGTGTCTTGAAGTCTTTCAAAAGTGTAAGAATACATATCAAAACACAACATGTATATACATTCTAATGGAGTCGTTAAGTCTTCGTTAGTCGTTACATGTAAGTGTTGTTTTGAAACCTTTAAGTTAACGATCCTAATTAATGTTGTTAACCCAATGTTTATTATATCAAATGAGATGTTAAATTATTATATTATCATGATATTATGATGTATGAATATCTCTTAATATGATATATACATTAAAATATCGTTACAACGATAATCGTTACATATAAGTCTCGTTTCGTAATTCTTGAGTTAGTAGTCTTGTTTTTACATATGTAGTTCATTGTTAACACACTTAATGATATATTTAAATATCATTTTATCATGTTAAATATAGTGTATCAATATCTTAATATGATACATATGTATTTAGTAGACGTTATCATAACGATAATCGTTATATATCATTTCGAGTTTCTTAACTTAGTAATCTCATTTCTTATGTATATCACACATTGTTAATATACTTAGTGAGATACTTACTCATCATAATCTTATGTCAACCATATATATATGTCTATATATACCACAACATGTAGTTTTTACAATTTTGTAACGTTCGTGAATCGCCGGTCAACTTGGGTGATCAATTGTCTATATAAAACTTATTTCATTTAATCAAGTCTTAACAAGTTTGATTGCTTAACATGTTGGAAACATTTAGTCATGTAAATATCAATCTCCATTAATATATATAAACATGGAAAAGTTCGGGTCACTACACATTGTTTATTATATCTAATGAGATGTTAAATTATTACATTATCATGATATTATGATGTATGAATATATCTTAATATGATATATATACATTAAAATGTCGTTACAACGATAATCGTTACATATATGTCTCGTTTCAAAATTCTTAAGTTTGTAGTCTTGTTTTACATATGTAGTTCATCGTTAACATACTTAATGATTTATATAATTATCATTTTATCATGTTAAATATAGTATAACAATATCTTAATATGATACATATGTATTTAGTAAGACGTTGTTATAACGATAATCGTTATATTTATCGTTTCGAGTTTCTTAATTCAATAGTCTCATTTTATGTATATAACCCATTGTTAATATACCTAGTGAGATACTTACTTATCATAATATCATGTTAACTACATATATATCCATATATATATATATATATATATATATATATATATATATATATATATATATATATATATATATATATATATATATATATAGTTTTTACAAGTTTTAACGTTCATGAATCGCCGGTCAACTTGGGTGGTCAATTGTCTACATAAAGCTCATTTCAAATAATCAAGTCTTAACAAGTTTGATTGTTTAACATGTTGGAAACATTTAATCATGTAAATATAGTTTTCATTTAATATATAAATCATGGAAAAGTTCGGGTCACTACACCGGAAATTTCCGAACAAATTTAAACTTAATCTTTATATGTTTCCGACACAATAAGCAAAGTCTGTAATGTTGAAATCTCAAAGACCTTGAACTGTGTTCATGTATTCATTTACCTTTCGACTGCTCTCGATGATTCACGAACAGTATGTGTAAATAGATATGTATGAATATATACATATGCGTAATTATTAAATTGAGAAATATTAATAAAACATTTAACGGTTTGGTTAATATGAAAATAATTATGAAAGTATTATTATGACTTGAAAACGTTAACAAAGTATTTGATGAATAGTTATTTACATAAACATATTAGTTTCAATATATTATTATAGACGGAATTAAAAGATAATATCAAATGATTGAATTATCAGATACATTGTGATTATGATTACGGGTCTCTGTTATGATGACCACTATGATTTAAGAAATCTGTTCATTTTGACAACATTCGAAAAATGGTAAAGTTTTACAAGTAAGAACAAATGTGTCAATTAACGAGAATTAGACAAGGGTTAGTGGAGATTTCTGTTTGATTTCCAACTCTTACTTTACAATGTCTTCCCTGTGACTTAATAAGATAATTATTATAACCTCCATTTTATTTAGTGTGAAAGTAAGAACATGGAGTGTAAATAACTTAGATGTTGGATATCGACAAGTTAAGTAAATCAACTTTACATTAAGATGATTTCATACAAACTTTGGACTTTATCTTATGCGTCACCAATGAATTATGATTTAAAGATTTGAAACCTATTATGAGTATAAATAACTTTATTTTTCTAAAATGTTTTATAATATAACGATTTTCATTTTTACCTTTTATTAAAATGATTCTTATATATATATTTAGTTTTAGAAAGCAAAGTTATCATATTTTATTTAAATGTACAAAAACGTTTCAGTTTAAAATGAACTTTATAAGATACTTTGTTATTGAATTTTGAAGAATGTAATTAAAGCATTGTATTATAATATTACAAATATATTATTACTAAATAATAATTTCGAAGCGATTTCAAATGATATAATGAACTTGGAAATATAATTAGTTTTGAAAAAAACTAAATATTATATTATTAAGTAAATATTTTAATTACATATAATATGTACGAAATTATATTTTTAAATAAAGATATATATATATATATATATATATATATATATATATATATATATATATATATATATATATATATATATATATATTACAAAATGATTAAATAGAATATTAACTAGATATAAAACGTTTTGATTGAAAATAATACTATTGTATATATAACTAGACATTGATTTAATGAAACAAATGACCAAAACACTCTAACATTCAAGTTACACTTCGAATGATTTAGTTATTGATAAGTTAAGTCTATATTTTTGTTAAAGGTACACATCATGAAACGTAAAACGCTAGTTTTCTAAGCGTACGAAAGCGAGTTCGAGAAACCAGAAACGGGACATAAGTTGAGTGACAATGTACGAGTCATTGGAGCTAAAATTATAAGTTAACTATACACGTAAATTTAATATAATATATAATTAATTATTATCTGAATATAAATTATTATATTATTATTATCATTATCATTATAAATATTAGCAATAAAAATTGTCATTGTTATTAGTATTACTATCATTATTATTATTATTAAGATTATTATTAATATTATCATTATTATTATTACTATTACTATTATTATTATTATTATTTTTATTATTATTATTATTATTATTATTATTATTATTATTATTATCATTAAAGTAGTTATTAGTATTATCATTAATAGTATTATAATATTTATTATTATTACTATTATTATTATTATTAAAACTAATATTAGTATCATTGTTATGAATATAATATAAAAGAGGACTAAAAGTTATTAAACGAATCGATTAGGAAATAATGAGTATGAGTATCATGATGAAATTGAAATATTGTATGATATTGATTTAAGAGGAAAATACTGATTGCATTATTGTTATCATTATTATTAAGAATATCATTTATATTAAAACTATCATTTTTATTAAAATTATCATTTTTAATAGAAATATCATTGTTATCATAAAATATAATTATTATTATCATTTTAGTATTATCACTATTATTATCTAGAATATTAAAAAGTATCGTTATTATTAAGATTATCTTATTTGTTAGAAAATGAATTCATTAAAATTATCATTTTATGAATATTATTAGTATTATTAATAACAACAATATTATTATCACTATTATCATCATTAACATGATTATAATAATATTAATTATTGTTAAAATTATTATTATCATTAATAAACATAAATAATGTTATTGTCATTATTATTATTTAAATAATTAATATTATTATTATTATAAAATAATACAAATTTTGTTCATTATTAATATTATCAATATTATTTTATCAAATAAATAAGTGATACAAAGATATTTTTACCACACGTAATATAATTACATTAATAATACAAACCACTATATTTTTATGATATTAAGTGAATTTTATAAATTTATTTACCTAAGATATATAAAAGTATATTTTTTTACTATATATATAAATTTTAATATAAATTTTTATTTATTAATAAATGATTTATATTATAAAATCTATTAAATATATAAAATGACTATATTTAAGTTACATAATAATCATGTATAGATTTTGGAAGTCATTTTGGGTCAAGTTGACTTTTGTTGACTTTTGCATATCAGTTTCGAGCATTAGGATTGTGATACACTATGACCTGACCTAAATTGTTAGACAGATATTGACCAACATATAAATATATATAATTAATATATGTTCGTGAATCCGAGGCCAACCTTGCACTTGTTCAATGACGTCATATGTATTTTTACTACGAAATACAGTATGATGAGTTTCATTACTCCCTTTTTAAATGCTTTTGCAATATATATTTTTGGGACTGAGAATACATGCGCTGATTTTATAAATGTTTGATGAAATAGACACAAGTACTTAAAACTACATTCTATGGCTGAATTATTTGACCGAATATCACCCCGTTTAGCTTGGTAACCTAAGAATTAGGAAACGGACGAGAGGATTCTGTTCCTAATTGACGCGAATCCTAGAGGTAGATCTACGGGCACTAACTCCCCCAATACTGGAAAATGGTATGCTTTAGTACTCCGAGTTTATATTATACAGACGAGAGAATTCTGTTTTGGGGATATTCTATATGCATCTTGTTAAGGTCGGTTACCAGGTGTTCACCATATGAATGATTTTACCTTTATGCAGACGAGAGGATTCTGCTATGGAAATTATTTTTATAAATATGAAAATCTTGTGGTCTATTAAAATTATGGAAATGATTGATTACGAAAAACTAATGAACTCACCAACCTTTTGGTTGACACTTGAAAGCATGTTTATTCTCATGTTTAAAAGAAATCTTCCGCTGTGCATTTGCTCATTTTAAAGATATTACTTGGAGTCATTCATGGCATATTTCAAATGACGTTGCATTCAAGTCGTTGAGTTCAATAAAGATTATTATTAAGTGAATGATAGATTAGGTCATTTATAGTTTGGATAGTATGAAATGGTAGGCATGCCTGTCAACTTTCGATGAAATAAAAGTTTGTCTTTTGAAAACGAATGCAATGTTTGTAAAATGTATCATATAGAGGTCAAATACCTCGCAATGTAATCAACTATTGTGAATCATTTATAATGTATATGAACGGGTCCTTTCAACATGAACCCAGAAATATCAAATTTTGGGCTTGCTAGAATACTTGAAGGATATGAGATGGCGGCCAACACAAAGAATGTGGTTGGAACTTATTAAAAATCTGAACTTAAAACTATTGATCCTCTTAGGTACATTTTTTAATAACATATAAATTTACATCTATAAAATTCCTTACAGTGGTTACATCCCTCTGAAGTACGCTCTTCATGGGGTTTTCTCTATAAAATCATATGTGTTTAGCTTCGGTGTTTTGGTGCTGAAAATAATAAGTGGGAAAAAGAACCAACATATTTTCTCTCAACAACATAATCACAACCTTCTTGGACATGTAAGTTCAGTGTAACTTTTTCTTTGTCGTTGTTGTTGTTGTTGTTGTTGTTGTTGTTGTTATTGTTGTTGTTGTTGTTGTTGTTGTGTGTGTGTGTGTGTGTGTGTGTGTGTGTGTGTGTGTGTGTGATATGCAGTTATAACATATCCCTAGATAAATGAGTAACATGAATGTTAGTATATATTGTAGTTGTTGCAGTTTAGTATATCATTATATCTGAAATCTTATATATGTCAGGCGTGGAGGCTCTTTAAAGATGAGAAGAGTCTTCAACTGGTTGCTGCATCGTCATGTGACTCATGCATCATGAGATGACCCATCCTAATCCATAAGGACGAATACAATAACATATGATTACATTGCGAAGTATTTGACCTCTAAATGATACATTTTACAAATATTGCATTCGTTTTTAAAAGACAAAATTTCATTATATCGAAAGGTGACAGCATGCATACCATTTCATAATATATCCAACTATAATTGACTTAATAATAGTCTTGATGAACTCAACGACTCGAATGCAACGTCTTTTGAAATATGTCATGAACGACTCCAAGTAATATCTTTAAAATGAGCAAATGCACAGCGGAAGATTTCTTTAATACTAGAGAATAAACATGCTTTCAAGTGTCAACCAAAAGGTTAGTGAGTTCATTAGTTTGTCATAATCGATCATTTCCATAATTTTAATAGACCACAAGATTTTCATTTTCATTTCTCATAAATATACATCCGATACATAGAAATAAAAATCATTCATATGGATTGAACACCTGGTAATCGACATTCACAAGATGCATATAGAATATCCCCATCATTCCGGGACTCCCTTCGGACATGATAAATTTCGAAGTACTAAAGCATCCGGTACTTTGGATGGGGCTTTGTGACGATCGCTCCAAATCCATATGGACAATACGTCATTCATTGATTTCATTGCGAGGTATTTGACCTCTATATGATACATTTTGTAAACATTGCATTCTTTTGAAAAGGCACACCGTAAATGAATATTTAAATCAAAGGTTTTCGACATCTGATGATTTCTACATATAGACAATCACCGTAAATAATAGTTTACAATAGTACTTCCATTGACAATGCAGTCAAAATAAGATACATGATGATGATTTGATGAATGCAACGTTTCCTTGAAAAATATGCCATGTACGACTCCATGCACATAGCTTGTCTAACATATAAGCAAATAGCGGAAGACTTCTAGGAAACCTGAGAATAAACATGCTAACAAGTGTCAACACAAAGGTTGGTGAGTTCATAGTTTTAGTGTTTCGCATAATCTGTATATAAAGGTGGATCACAAGATTTTCAGTTGTTTCATCCAGAAACGTTTATCAAAATATTCTACGAAATTGAGCACCCTGGTAACTAAACTTAACGTATATATAATTTATACCCTTTGTATAATCATCTTAATAATACACGCAAACCAACGTGTACGCTTCCCAAATAGCATACGTCCGTTAAAAGGCTAGTGCTCTAGCTCGGACGGGGATATCAAGCCCTATGGATCCATATACCACTATTCGCGCCCACCAATTCTTATAACCGGCAGTTACTAGGTACCAAAGCTAAGGTATTTTTGGTTCAAACTATGTGTAGAATTTAGTATGCACTTGTATCCATTGCGTTTAAAATAAAGTGCATGTATTCTCAGCCCAAAAATATATATTGCAAAAGCAATTAAAAAGGGAGCAAATGAAACTTACCTTAGCAGCATATAAAGTCGTTCACTAAAATGTGACTGAAACTCGGATTACCAAATAACCGTAGATCTCAACCTAGAGAACATATGTTGGTCAATAAATGTCTATCAAGCTAGGTCTGGTCATAGTGTATCACAATCCTAATGCTCAAGATCGACATACAAAAGTTATCCAAAGTCGTTTCAAAAAGTCAATTTTGACAATAGTTCAACAAAACGAGACATACCTTATATAAGGAGTCATTTACCCGGTTGGTAATATTCAAAAATTCATTTTATCAATCTCGTAAACAAGTTGTTTAAATCTTAATTGCAGATTCAAAAGCAATTTCAATTAACGTCAATCATAATTCAGTTGACCATATCTTTTGATTCATTCATCGAAATTACGTGATTTCTAAATGAAAAGTTATTGATTTTTCGCCAGCTTTCCAAAAACATGCATATCATATATCTTTTACCAGTAATATATGTATTTAATTCGAGATTCATTATAAACTGTTTAACGACGAAATTTAGCATACAAGCATGCATAAATATAAATACTCGAGCACTAGACATGGATATACAATTAATATATAAAAGATAAGATATGAATACTTACGTATCAATATTTTGATTCAATATTGCAGGAAAGTACGTAGACGCAACAGAGATGATAAACACTAGGTTTGATTTGCAAACAATACCCTTGAATATTACCCATAACTTCCATAGTTATAACCCATAATTTCCTTAGCTCTATCCCATTTGAAAACCCATTTTGAAAGTGACACGCTCATGACCTCGTCGTAGTATTTTATGTATAAATAATAATAACAATAATAATAATAATAATAATAATAATAATAATAATAATAATAATAATAATAATAATAATAATAATAATAATAATAATAATAATATATAATTTAAATATATACGGAGTAAACTGATTGAGGAAACAAAGAACCAGATCGAGCTTTTATAGTATGTGGCCTGCTACAGTACCCTATGCGATCGCATGGGTTTTCAGTGCTTTTGCCATGCGATCGCATGGTCGCCTAATCCGCTTTTGTTTGCTAGTTCGTCGACATAAAAAAACTGTAGCAATAGTGTGTACTGTAGCAAATAGTGTTTACTGTAGCAATAGGGTTTCACTGTAGCAAATAGTGTTATAGTGTTTACTGTAGCAAATAGTGTTTTACTGTAGCAAAGTCGTTTTCACTGTAGCACTGTAGCAAATAGCGTTCACTGTAGCACTGTAGCAAAGTCATTTTTTACTGTAGCAAATAGTGTTTTTTGAAAACACTGTAGCTTTTCGGGTACTTTAGTAATTCGAAAATACTATAGTAAATTAGTGTTTTACTGGTTCATCTTAAACATTTTAGTTAACTTATCTAAATATCAATCAGATAATCAAACTAATAAGGTTAATGCACAGTATCATTTTCATAACACTTTGTTACGTTTTCAAGTTATAGTATATATATATATGTATCTATTTACATATAATTGTTCGCGAATCATTGAAAACAATCGAAGGGTAATTGAATAGTTCAAAATTTTGAGATTCAACTTCATAGACTTTGCTTATCGTGTCAGAAACTTTAAAGATTAAGTTTAAATTTGGTCTGAAATTTTCGGGTCATCACAGTACCTCCCCGTTAAAGGAATTTCGTCCCGAAATTTGAGTGAGGTCGTCATGGCTAACAATAAAAATATTTTCATGACGAATATGTGTTGATAAATTGAATTTTTATCACCGTTGAATAATATGAATAAAACAATCCAATTACTCGAAGCGTATGAGGGAAGTTATCGTAATAGAGTGAAATGAGGAAATAGAGATTCGTTTTTAACTCTTGACTAAGTAACGATTGATTTCCGGAATTTAAGGAATAGAAAATCTTCATTATCTAAATAAGATTTGTTTCTTCGGAATTTGCGGAAATTAGGATTTTCTTTGATTAAATGCGTAATCTGCCTCGATTGCTATGTCTGATATTTCGCTATAAATTGACCTCTTCTGTTTCATTTATTTTCACCACTCCTATTATCTTTTCCCTTATTTTATACTTCCAAAAGATTGTGAAATGCTTCATCCAGTTCTGATTGTTGATATACTCCTAACTTTCATATCTGTCATTCTTCTTTTTCATCTACCACCAGAGGAAGTTATTTTCTTCTATCACTACCTTGGGGTTATAGTGTTTTTCATTCTCCCGTGTCTTTATATTGCTATACACATTGATATACATAGTTTGTAAATTTATGTGTTTTTATCGATCTTTTTATTCTCCGTTATATTTCGAAGCTTCATGCTTTCGTTCTCTCTTCCCGCCTTCAAATCAAGCGAATAATGGTCCAGAATTTGTAGGTTTGGATTTTGAAATGAACATAGTTAATGTTCTAAGAAGGGAATTGTAATGGCACGATCTTGATTTGTCAAATTATTAGAATATCCGAAAAAGACCGAATCTTCAAGAAATATATTTTCTTGATATATTTAGAGATTATATAGAATGAAAGAGCTATGTAACATGGTTCATGATGAGGGTGGGATCTGTGAACCTTTATTCACGTTCCATTAGAAACTTAGCATGACTTACTGTAATATAATCACGTTGATCAAGTGTCATTATATTATACTAACTCATGCTTCAGTTCCCAACATTACTTCAAAACATCCATTTTTTTGAATTTTTCAAATTTTAGAAACTAAAAAAGTTTCTTTTATGATGTAACACAGATAGCGCGAAGAGATGAATGATTTCAGATAAGAATGGGTATGAAAAAAAAAATATCTTCAAAAATATGGAGGATATTTATAATGGAAGATACGATGATATCTTAGAATATTTAAGATAAGATGATGATGAAGAATATTATCCGCAAAGGTTTTAGAGTAAGGAGTAAGGTATTTGCTAATGACTTCAGTAGACACTGAATCATTTGGATTCTTTGAAGGTAGGTTCAATCTTTGTGATTTATCCACAGCCTCCTTCACACTTTGCTCAATCCATTTTCCAGTTCCAAACCTTCTCTTTTTCTCAGCTTTACCATCATACTATCTTTATCATCAAACTTTTGACTGTTAAAGTCGTTTATAGTTTTTGTTGCTTCATCAGCATTGTTCCAATTTCAGAGAACTAGTTCATAGTTTGGGATGTTTTTCAGAAACTTCACATTAGAATTTTGTAAGTCTAGAAAATAGACATTATATGTATATATATAACTGTTGGCTTAGAATTGCTGCAAAATTCGAAATACTGATTGCTAATTCCCGGTAGTTGGTATGGCAATTGCTGTTACAAGATGTAGATGAGTACATGATAGGGTTTCAATGAGTATAAGGATTTTTCGAAAGATCAAGGATCAATGTGGTTGTTGGTAAATTTACTGCTAATGTGGTGGAACATGAAAGGTTCCCCGGTAACAAGAATGTATATGTCAAGATAATAAGGCTAATCTGAAAAGTCGAGGTTGACTGGTTGAATGGTTGATAATACTGGATACTTTGAAAAGGGATTGCAAGATTATTTTCGGTAAAAACAACGCTAAAGGATCTTGCACAGTTTTGAAGTCAAAGTATAGCTTTGAAAGATGTAGAGATCTAAGAATGATGTCACCGGTTCAGAGTTATGACTTGGATTCTGATCCGTCAATATCAGAATATGTAATTGAATTTGTATGAAAACGATTGTATATCGTTGTGAGTATTGTTAATAATTTTTTTTTAATCAAAGTTGAAGAATGTACAGTATAACATATTAATTGTGAACTTATATATTTCCCGAGTATTACCTACCTGTTAAAGATTTCACAATTAATATTTTGTACAAAAGAATTTTTATTACCGTCTTTATGAAAATATATGTATGTATATTTTCTTCAAATGTAATACAGAATTAATGAGTTAGTATCATATTAAGCTTATTTGATTTTCGGCTTGACTTAGAAATGATTAATCTTTAAAATATTAAAGATTACATAATCTTTGCGGAGTATTTCGCTAATGAAATCAATACTTCATTATTTATTCTTATTGATATTCCTTGGTGAAGGATGTTGGTACTCGTGGAATTTTTGTGAACCTTATAAGGCACAGATGATGTTTTCTGGAAAGATTCGAGTACATCAAAAATGAAAATGTAAAATCAATTATGTAATTGAATAATACACTTGGTTTATTAGGAAATGGAATTCATTGAGTAGAAACAGAGATTGTAGTTAACAAAGGTTAAGTTGTTAATGAAAGATGTACATTATAGCATATTAGTAATATGAATTAACCGAGTAGTATTTACCCTTTTTCAATTCTAACATAATAGCTCAGTACGAAAAGATTTATGATGGTTTTAAAATTTATATATATAAGATATACATATAAATTCTTTAGAGGGATTGAGTTATTACTTCATAACTCATTGATACAATATACTCGTTGTTGACTCATAATAATATCCACAGTGCCTTCTTGAACTGGCAGAGCTTGTGATGTTAGAGGCGATGTTGACAGCACTGACTGTGCTGGTGAGGCTAAGGGTACTATTGATGTTGTTGGTAAAACAAGTCTAGCTTGTACCTTACGCACCATTCTTGTCAGGGTTTCTATTCTTCCTTCTATCATCTCTATTCATCTGATTTACGGTTAGAACTGGGATAAATAATCTCTAAGATTTTAGAGATTACCTAATCGTCGTAGAATATTTTTTCGATGAAGTTATGAATCAATACTTCATCGTTTATTGTTGTTGGTACTCCTTGGTACCTATGGTGCGTATGATGTTGATATCCGAGGTACAAATTGTGATGTTGAGGCGTGTGATGGGGATGTTGTTGTTGGTGGTGGTAATCATACTATTGGTGTTGATGATGGTGATAGTGGTTATGCTGCTGGTGCTGTTGCTGGTGTTTGTAATCCTTGCACCATATTCTCCAAAGCCACTACCCGAGCGCGAAGCTCATTGACTTCTTCTATTATACTGGGATGATTGGCGGTTCGGACAAGCGGATGAATAAGATTTAGAATATTGGATATTACGTTGTCGTTACGAGCTGTTCTGGAAATGAGGGTGAAAATGGTGTTACGAACAGGTTCATCGGTAAGTGCTTCGGGTTCTTCGCCAAGAGGTGAATGTGGTGGATGGAAGGGATCGCCTTCTTCTTGTCTCCAATGATTAAGTAGATTACGAACCCATCCCCAGATTACGAACCCATCCCCAATTCATCCAGAATAGATGATGGCTAATTGGTTGATCCATTCCGGTTACGCTGTTTTCGGAACTTGAGTGGAAATCCATATCAGAATAGCTGTTGGAATCTAAGGATATTGAATTAGATACAGGATCCATTTTGTGTAATCAAGGAAAAGATTTTTGGAATGAAATAGATTATAGGACTAATTTGGTACTCCTCAATACATAGTTTACATATGTATTTATAATACCAGAATCCCATAAGTTACAGAGGATTTTACGGAAGATGTCAGGCAAAGTTTACTGTAATAGATATGCCAAGATATGAATTTTGTCTATACTCTATCTATGCAATCATTGCAATAAGACGCGTTTAGACTTAAGATGATAGACAGGTAATTTCCGACAAGAAATGATAGGTAAAACTTTTGACATGCAGACACAGTCGAAGTCTAGACTTACGAATGTATCCTAACAACTATTAGTTAGACACACTAATGCAAGACCTGGTTCACTAAGACCGACGCTCTGATACCAACTGTGACGATCGCTCCAAATCCATATAGACAATATGTCATTTATTGATTTCATTGCGAGGTATTTGACCTCTATATGATACGTTTTGTAAACATTGCATTCTTTTGAAAAGACACACCATAAATGAATATTTAAATCAAAGGTTTTCGACATCTGATGATTTCTACATATAGACAATCATCGTAAATAATAGTTTACAATAGTACTTCCATTGACAATGCAGTCAAAATAAGATACATGGTGATGATTTGATGAATGCAACGTTTCCTTGAAAAATATGCCATGTACGACTCCATGCACATAGCTTGTCTAACATATAAGCAAATAGTGGAAGACTTCTAGGAAACCTGAGAATAAACATGCTAACAAGTGTCAACACAAAGGTTGGTGAGTTCATAGTTTTAGTGTTTCGCATAATCTGTATATAAAGGTGGATCACAAGATTTTCAGTTGTTTCATCCAGAAACGTTTATCAAAATATTCTACGAAATTGAGCACCCTGGTAACTAAACTTAACGTATATATAATTTATACCCTTTGTATAATCATCTTAATAATACACGCAAACCAACGTGTACGCTTCTCAAATAGCATACGTCCGTTAAAAGGCTAGTGCTCTAGCTCGGACGGGGATATCAAGCCCTATGGATCCATATACCACTATTCGCGCCCACCAATTCTTATAATCGGCAGTTACTAGGTACCAAAGCTAAGGTATTTTTGGTTCAAACTATGTGTAGAATTTAGTATGCACTTGTATCCATTGCGTTTAAAATAAAGTGCATGTATTCTCAGCCCAAAAATATATATTGCAAAAGCAATTAAAAAGGGAGCAAATGAAACTTACCTTAGCAGCATATAAAGTCGTTCACTAAAATGTGACTGAAACTCGGATTACCAAATAACCGTAGATCTCAACCTAGAGAACATATGTTGGTCAATAAATGTCTATCAAGCTAGGTCTGGTCATAGTGTATCACAATCCTAATGCTCGAGATCGACATACAAAAGTTATCCAAAGTCGTTTTAAAAAGTGAATTTTGACAATAGTTCAACAAAACGAGACATACCTTATATAAGGAGTCATTTACTCGGTTGGTAATATTCAAAAATTCATTTTATCAATCTCGTAAACAAGTTGTTTAAATCTTAATTGCAGATTCAAAAGCAATTTCAATTAACGTCAATCATAATTCAGTTGACCATATCTTTTGATTCGTTCATCGAAATTACGTGATTTCTAAATGAAAAGTTATTGATTTTTCGCCAGCTTTCCAAAAATATGCATATCATATACCTTTTACCAGTAATATATGTATTTAATTCGAGATTCATTATAAACTGTTTAACGACGTAATTTAGCATACAAGCATGCATAAATATAAATACTCGAGCACTAGACATGGATACACAATTAATATATAACAGATAATATATGAATACTCACGTATCAATATTGTGAATAAAATATTGCAGGAAAGTACGTAGATGCAACAAAGATGATAAACACTAGGTTTGATTTGCAAACAATACCCATGAATATTACCCATAACTTCCATAGTTATAACCCATAATTTCCTTAGCTCTATCCCGTTTGAAAACTCATTTTGAAAGTGACACGCTCATGACCTCGTCGTAGTATTTTATGTATAAATAATAATAATACTAATACTACTAATAAGGATAAGATTATTAATAATATTAATCTTAATATTATTAATAATAATAATAATAATAATATAATTTAAATATATACGGAGTAAACTGATTGAGGAAACAAAGAACCAGATCGAGCTTTTATAGTATGTGGCCTGCTACAGTACCCCATGCGATCGAATGGGTTTTCAGTGCTTTTGTCATGCGATCGCATGGCCGCCTGATCCGCTTTTGTTTGCTAGTTCGTCGGCATAAAAATATTGTAGCAATAGTGTACTGTAGCAAATAGTGTACTGTAGCAATAGTGTGTCACTGTAGCAATGTAGCAGTCGTTTTCACTGTAGCACTGCAGCAAGACGTTTTTTTACTGTAGCACTGTAGCAAAGTCGTTTTTACTGTAGCACTGTAGCAAAGTCGTTTTCACTGTAGCAAAGTCATTTTTTTACTGCAGCAAATAGTGTTTTACTGTAGCAAATAGTGTTTTTCGAAAACACTGTAGCTTTTCGGGTACTGTAGCAATTCAAAAATACTATAGTAAATTAATGTTTTACTGGTTCATCTTAAATGTTTTAGTTAACTTATCTAAATATTAATCAGATAATCAAACCAATAAGGTTAATGCACAGTATCATTTTCATAACACTTTGTTACGTTTTCAAGTTATAGTATATATATGTATCTATTTACATATAATTGTTCGCGAATCATTGAGAACAATCGAAGGGTAATTGAATAGTTCAAAATTTTGAGATTCAACTTCATAGACTTTGCTTATCGTGTCGGAAACGTTAAAGATTAAGTTTAAATTTAGTCAGAAATTTCTGGGTCATCACAGGCTTGTTGGACCCAATAGATCTATCTTTAGGATTCGCATCAATTAGGGGCCAGTTCCCTAATTCTTAGATTACCAGACTAAAATGGGCATATTCGATTTCGATCATTCAACCATAGAATGTAGTTTCGATTACTTGTGTCTATTTCGTAAAACATTTATAAAAGCAGCGCATGTATTCTCAGTCCAAAAAATATATATTACAAAAGTATTTAAAAAGGGAGCAAATGAAACTCACGATACGATATTTTGTAGTAAAAATATTCATACGATGATACTGAACAATGCAGGGTTGGCCTCGGATTCACGAACCTATATCATTTATATATATATTAACACATATAATTGTAATCAAACATATATATATATATATATATATATATATATATATATATATATATATATATATATATATATATATATATATATATATATATATATTAGTGATATCATTTTATATTAATAATTTGTATGTTTCATAAATGTATTCATTTTATGTACTTTAAATAAATAAAAATATAGTTATATTATATGTATTAAGCATAGTTTTATATAACTAATAGTTACTTGATAAAATAATATTAATGTTAAAAATAATAATATTGATGATAATAAAAATAATAATGATAATAATAATATAATACTAATATTAATAATAACTATAATAATAACTTTATTAATAATGATAATAATGATAATAATGATAATAAGAGTAATAATAATAATAATAATAATAATAATAATAATAATAATAATAATAATAATAATAATAATAATAATAATAATAATAATAAGTAAACTACCTCAAAAAAGTATCCCTTAAAAAATATGTCCAAGTCCGGATTTGAACCCGCGACGTCCCGCTAACCCGATAATATCCTTAGCCATTATGCTGTTCGTTCATTTCTGTTTTATTTCATAACTTAACTCTATTCAACCATTTTATCATTATCAAACCATCATCATCTTTTTCTTCACCGAATCATGATATCATTACCATTATTATTTTCGTTATCACCATTTATCATTTTCATATTATTAATTAAGTTTGGAAAGATTGGCATATTATATATAATAATAGAGACCCGCTTCAATTTAGGAAGTCGATTAAATGAGCTGTAATCCAAACGAAAATGCATACAACTCATCAAATTTTATTCATTCTTAAAATATCTCGGCCCACCAAAACATGTAATCCATCTCGTCACTTTTCTTTTTTTTTATTATTATTACCACGAAATAGAAAGTGGAGTCTTGAAAGTTGAGTCTTGCAAGATAGCTTTTTGGTATTTTTGCACGTGAAATGGAAGAAGAATTTTGTATTTGACTGACCCACTAGATTCTTACCGAAACCATCATCATCATTATGAACGTATCACCTGTATTATTCAATTGTCCGTTCAAAGTTTCGAAAGAAAGAAAATATAAATAGCAATAACAACGGTTTTTGTTTTCATTTGGTGGTTGACAGGAACACGCAAGTATATAGTAGTAGGTATTATGGGTTTGAATGGTGGCGGTAAAAAGAATGGTGGTTGCAGTGCTGATTTACGGTGGTGAAACAGAAACAGGAAAGGGAGAGAGAGAGAGAGAGAGAGAGAGAGATGAGATGGTGGTGTTGTTCTGGTTGATGATGGTGGCGTATGGGAGATGATAAGGTGGCCGAAGGTGAATAAAGGTGGTGATGTGGGAGTGGTCCGATGGTAGACTGTAGGTGATCACTAAGTGATGATGGCGGGTTTGGGTTGTTGAAACCGTAAACAGAAAAATTGAAGAACTATCAAATTATGATGATGTTGGTGGTGGTTTATTGACGGTTGGTGAGGGTGGAAGATGGTCTTCGTGGTGATGGGTTTCAAGGTGGTGACGATATGGGTTTTCACGATGGAAACATAAACATAAAAAAATGGTGGAGTCTTGTACTCATTTAAGGGTGTTTGATTAAGAAGCAGAAAAGAAAAAGAAGAAAAAAACAGAACGGCAGTGGTGATGGCGTGTTCATGGGTGGTACGAAACAAAATAATAATAATAATAATAATAATAATAATAATAATAATAATAATAATAATAATAATAATAATAATAATAATAATAATAATAATAATAATAATAATAATAATAATAGCTGCAACTTGCAGGTCTTCGACTGGAGGTGGTTATCAAGGTGTTAAGTGGTGACGGTTCATGGGTTTAAGGTGGTTGTGGCTCAATGAAAAGAAATGGCAGCGGTAAATGGTTTGGGTGGTGATGGTAGTTGTCGATCAAGAGTCACCAAGGTGGTGATGGGTTCTTAATGAAACAAGAAGGAAATAAAGAAATAGAGAAAGATAGAAAGATAGATGTAGTTGAAGTGGTCTCTTGGCTCGAAAACAAGGTGGTGAGATTTGAGATAGAAATACGGAGTAATAATATATATATATATATATATATATATATATATATATATATATATATATATATATATATATATATATATATATATATATATATATATATATAATAGAGATAGAGGTGCTAATGTTTGACTAACGAAAAGGAAAAATAAATCTACAATTAATTCTCAACTTGCATTATTAACAGGAAAGCAGCCATATATTTTGTATTGTATCTACCGACACTTTTCGCGGATACTATATCGTGCTCCGTTGATAACCAGTGGCGGATTAAAAATGTTCAAAAAAAATCTCATATTTTTAAATTAAATAGCTTTATTTGTTTTGGTCATTATGGTATAAAATTCGGTCAGTAACTATTAAATAAAAATTACATTAATTATTCACTCCCAACCCCAAGTAAAATATAAAAAGTTTTAAAATTCAATAAATAGTTCCTAAATACATTTTTAATAAGCCTAAAATTTATAGAACTCATTTTCGGATCACCGTTTATTTTAAAATCACATAAATTCCTTTTTAACTCGTTTGATATCCATCGAATGACAATTGAGTGTTACTGACGTTTACTAAATAAATTTGAAATCACAAAATATATATTTAATATACTTTATTTATATAGATGTGTTTTAAATAATAATTATTATAATATTATATTTTTATTTTACATAATTTATTTTAATAACAACATATAATATTTCAAGTTATACTATCAATTATTATTTATATATATACACATATCTATTTACAATTAATTGTTCGTGAATCGTCGGGAATGGTCGAAGGTCAATCGAATATATGAAACAGTTCAAAAATTTTGAGTCTCAGCATTACAGACTTCGCTTATTAAAATGACCCGCCCTAATCCATCTGGACGAAGTCCATATCGATTACAAACGATTCACAATTGTTGATTTCATTACGAGGTATTTGACCTCTATATGATACATTTTTACAAACATTGCATTCGCTTTTAAAAGACAAACTTTCTTTACATCGAAAATTGACGGCATGCATACCATTTCATAATATATCTACCTATAATTGGCCTAGTAATAATTTTGATGAACTCGACGACTCGAATGCAACGTCTTTTGAAATACGTCATGAATGACTCCAAGTAATATCTCTAAAATGAGCAAATTGCATAGCGGAAGACTTCTTTCATACCTGAGAATAAACATGCTTTAAAGTGTCAACCAAAATGGTTGGTGAGTTCATTAGTTTATCATAAATAATAATTTCATAATTTTAATAGACCACAAGATTTCATATTTCCAATTCTCATAAACATACGTCCCATGCATAGAAACAAAAATCATTCATATGGATTGAACACCTGGTAACCGACATTAACAAGATGCATATAAGAATATCCCCTATCATTCCGGGAAATCCTTCGGACATGATAAAAACAACATCGAAGTACTAAAGCATCCGGTACTTTGGATGGGGTTCTTTAGGCCCAATAGATCTATCTTTAGGATTCGCGTCAACTAGTAGATCGGTTTACTAATTCTTAGGTTACCAAGCAAAAGGGGAATATTTGGCTTCGATCATTCAACCATATAATGTAGTTTTGATTACTTGTGTCTATTTCGTAAAACAGTTATAAAAGCGCATGTATTCTCAGTCCTAAAAATATATATTGCAAAAGCATTTAAAAAGGGAGTAATGAAACTCACAATACTGTATTTTGTAGTAAAAATACATATGACGACATTGAATAATGCAGGGTTGGCCTCGGATTCACGAACCTATATCATTTGTATATATATATATATTAAAACATATAATCGTAATCGAACAAATATATATATTATTATTAGTGAAATAATTTTTATATCAATAACTTATATACTTCTTTATATATATTTTAGATAAATAAAATATAAATTTTGTTGTGTTATATGTATTAAATATATATATCGTCTGTTTGTTAAAAACTAGTAATTGTAATAATACTATAATGATATTTGTAATGGTAAAATGATAATACTGATAATAATTAATATTACTAATAAAAATAATAATGTCAATAATTCTATTAGTGTTAAATATAATGATATTATTATCAACAACAACTGTAATGATATTAATTTACTATTACTGATAGTTATAATAATGATTTTAGTAATTATAAGATAATACTTATTAACAATACTACTTATAATGATATTAATAGAAGTGATAATATAATTGTAGTGATAATAATAATATTAATAAAAGTAATAAATATGATATTAATAATGATAATAGCTATAATACTAACAATGTCAACAATAATAATAATCATAATATTAGAAACAAGTTCAAATTTCCTTATGAACAAATTCGTTAACTTTTTACCTTTTAACTTTGACTCGTGAATTCGACATCAATTTGAGAAATTGAAGACTAAAAACTTGCAGATAGTTTAAACAGAAGATTCCTAACAAAACTCCATTTTTAGATTTTGGAAAAATGAATTGAGTTTGAGCTTTGTAAAAAAAAACGTGCAGCGTAAAAAAAATAAGATATCTATGTTCTTTGTTTCTGTTTTGGGTCTTCTCCCTCTTATCAGACGCGACTAATCAGTGTATATATTTGATAGTAGTGTTTGTAATCGAATAATTGAAACAGATAAATGATGTGATCAAATTTTGTAATATTGCTATGGTGGTCGACAAGTATCAGGTCCATGACAGAAAAATTAAACAAAAAAAAAATAGGAGTGATGGGGATGTAAAACTGAATTAGTACAATTATATCTTTATAATTCATTTTTAATTGATATTAATAATTAAATTAAATTAATTGATATTAATATTAATAATACTAAAAATATTAATACAAATGACAATAATAATAGAATTATTATTATATTATTTTCAAATAATAATAACACTAATATAACAACTTACATGTATTAAATGTTTATATCTTTATAATATTAACATAATAATATTCATAATACTATTATTAATATTTACATTTATTTTAATAATAGTAATAATAATATAATAACTATAATAATCTAAAAATCTTGTTAATATTAATACTAATGTTAATAATGATAGTTTACAACTAAATTATAGTCTTAATCATTCTTATATTAGTATCTATATTTAAAATCATTAATTTGATAATCATATCCTTCAATGGTAACCTTAGTAATCAAGTTAATAATAATACTTTTGGTAATCATAATAATAACTAAGATTATATTATAATTGTACTAATAATAATGTTATTAATAATAACAACAAATAATACTAATAACATTAATAATAATATATCAAATTACATGTATCAAACCTGATATTAATATTAATGATTATGTTAAAAAATGAAAGTAACAATAATATTTATAATACAATTATACTTCGACTTGTTATTGAATTTAATTTATCAATAATACATATTATTAATTATGTAGTACTTATATATTAAGTAATAACATATTTGAATATTTAATATTTACATATTTTGTATATATTACAATATACATATAATGTACAGATTATATATGTTTATATAGATTTATTTTAATAACAATTTTATTAACTTGTATATTATGTTACATACTTAATTTTAATGTTTCCATTATATTTAATTATTATATATATTCACTTTTATATTTATTTATTTATTTATTTAAATACATATTTATTTACATACAATTTGTTCGTGAATTGTCAGAAACTGTCAAAAGGGTAAATGCATTCATGTAAACTGTTCCAAAGTTTTCGAGACTCAACATTACAAACTTTGCTTATCGTATCGAAATTATATAAAGATTAAGTTTAAATTTGGTCAGAAATTTTCCGGGTCGTCACAATACCTACCCGTTAAAGAAATTTCGTCCCGAAATTTAAGTGAGGTGATCATGGTTAACAATAAAAATGTTTTCATGATGAATATGAGTTGATAAATAGAGTTTTATCGTCTTTGAGTATTATGGATAAAACATTTCGATTATGTGAAGCGTACGAGTGAAGCTATCACAAAAGAATGAAATGAGTAAAAGCAGGTTCGTCTTAACCAATGACGTAATCATGGTTGATTTTATAAAATAAGATGTATCATAACTTTTGACATAGTCATGGTTGAATTTAGAAAATAAGGTGCGTCTTAGCTTTTGACGTTGCCTTGGTTGAATTCCGGAATTCAAGAAATTAAAGAAAAACTTCAAAATCTAAAAGATTTGATTCTTCGGCGAATAAGGAAATTAAGATCTTTATAATTAAATAAGGTGATCTGTCTCGATTACTCTGTCTGATATTTCCCTTATAAATCAAACTCTCCCGTTCCATTATTCTCACCATTCCTATACTTTCTTTCTTAGTCCATACATCCAAAAGATTGTGAAATGCTTAATCCCGTTCTAATCCTTGATGTTTTCTTAATTATCATTTCTGTCATCCTTCTTTTCAATCTTTCACCAGAAGAATCTGTTTACTCCTACTATTACCTTGGGGTAATACTATTCTTAATTATACCATGTCTTTATATTGTTATTCGTATTAATATCCATGGTTTGTAACCTCCGTGTTGTTATTGGGCTTTATATTTTTTCTTATATTTTGGGGCTTTGTCCCTTCGTTTCTTCTTCTTGCGATTAAACACTGCTTGTAATGGTTCAGAATTCGCAGATATAAACTTCGGAATGAACATTGTTAATGTTCTAAGAAGGAAATCGTAATGGCACGATTTGATTTGTCAAATTACCAGAATCACTGAGAATAGAACTATCAAGAATATATTTTCTTGATATGTTCGGAGGTGAAGTAGAATGAACGAGTCGTGTAACATGGTACATGATGACGTTATGATATGTGAATCATCATGTTCCATTAGAAACTCAGCATGACTTACTGTAATATAATCACGTTGATCAAGTGTCATTATATTATACTAACTCATGCATCAATTCCCAACACTACTTCAAAAACATTCATAATTTAAACTCGAATTTTAAAGAATTTTAGAAACTAAAGTAGTTTCCTTTATGATGTAATATAGATAGCACGAAGAGATAAATAATTTCGGACGAGAATATTTATGAAAATATCTTCAGAAATATCTAAGATATTTATGATGATATTTTGGAATTTCTAAGTTCGATGGTTGATGAAGAAGATTTTCCGCAAGATTTTAACATGAGTACGGAGCAAGATATTCGTTGAAGGTTTCATCAGATCCAGAATTACCTGGATTCTTTGAATATATGGTATGGTCCTTGTATTTGTTCTTGGTCTCCTTCGTGGTTAGCTCAATCCGTTTTCCAGTTCTAACTTTTCTGAGCTTTTCAAACATACTATTCTTTATCATCAGACTTTCGATGATTAAGGTCGTTTACGGTTGTCTATGGTTTCTGCTGCTTCATTCAGCTTTTTCAACATTCAGAGTATTGATTTGTGACTGAGTGCTTTTCAGAATTTCAGAATGAGAGATCATAATTCTAAGAGATAAATGTCATACATATAACTGTTGATGTAGAAACGTTGCGGGATTCGAAATATTGATTGATGATTCTCGGTAATTGGTATGGCAATTCTCATTACAAGATGCCGATGAGTTCATGATAAGACTTCAATAGATAAATATAGTGATTTGTCAAAGAGATTTAAGCCAATGAGCGACGAGGTTGCTGGTACATCTACTGGTAATATGGTGGAATATAAAAGGTTCTCTGGTAACAATAAAAGAGCATGCATATAAATCAAGGTGATAATGAGGTTGTTTCGGACGAAAAGTCGAAGTTGACTTGCTGGAGCTTTGACAAAATTTGCTACTTTAAAAGGAATTACCAAATTATTTTTGGTAATAATAATACTAAAGGAATTAGTACATATACGTGTTAAACGTTTAATCAGGTTCCAAGAGTTTTCAAGTTCATAACTATATGCATCAATCTCTTCTTACGTAGGTGAAGTGCGGTTGGTTCATCCTCTCAATTTAGGTGTTTTCAAGGATCATGAAAGGTTTGAACGTAGATTGTAATCGTCAAGATACAAATGGGGTTTAAGATGAAATCAAGTGGCAAACTTGAAGAATTATTTAGTTTCATATATTATAATCAATATTTTAATTCATTTTAATTGTCCAATGTCATTAGTCCACAGTCGATAATCCACAGTTAACAGTCCAATAATTCATATATAATTTAATATATAATATTCGAATTAATTAATACGTATCATAACCCGTGTACATGTCTCAGACTCGATCACAACTCAAACTGTATATATTATTGTAGAATAAACCTCAACCCTGTATAGAGAACTCGATCATTACTGCTGTAACGACCCGGAAAATTTCGACTAATTTTAAACGAAACTCTCGATACGATTTAATATTCTTGATACGATAAGAGAAATCTGTTAGGTTGAGTCTCAAAAATTTTGAACCGTTTCATATATTCAATTGACCTTCGACTGCTCTCGACGATTCACAAATAACTATTTGTAAATAGATACATATATATATGTGTGTGCATATAAATGTGTATATAATTACTACCTGGAAATATATAAAAAGGTATCTATATATGAATAGATTACATATAACATATATATTTTGTAATTTTGAAGTTATTTTGTAAGCAAAGGTAACGCTCAATTTTCATTCGATTGATTGTAAATGAGTTAAAAAGGGACTTACGTGATTTTTTAAAATAAATGGTGATCCAAAAATGAGTTTTATAAATTGTAGGCTTTTATCCGCCATGGATTAACAACGAAGCACGAAATCCAGCCCCTAAAACAAATAGAACTCAATTATTACGGCTGCTAAGGAATATCCCATGTGTTCTCTTTGATTATTATATTTATTAATTTATATAATTAGTCATCCTAATTCTATATATATATATATATATATATATATATATATATATATATATATATATATATACATATATGTATATGATAGATCACACCACCTCAATCATTTGATCTACCCTTCTCTCTCATTTTCTCTATCTCTTGCATCTGTTCTTGTTTTATGTATATCACCACCTTGCACCTACTACAACCTTCCATCTTCACCATCATTGAACTACCATCCTTTCTCTTATTTTTATAAATCGGCCGGACCACTCAAGTCATCAAAACAACCACTTTGCAAACCTACGACCACCGTGGCATGTTATTTACGTTTTGCAACTCAAACCCATGACAACCATCACCTTCCATCTATTCCTCCCTCTTCTTTTCGTGACAAAACCGAGAACCACCTTCATTAGATCAACCATTAACCATCACTACCATCTCAATAGTAGCACCTTCACCACCCCGAAGCCACCATCTCTGCCAAGTCCAACACCCAAAACTACCACTACTGCCACCATCTTCTTCTCGTTAAACCATCATTGAAGCCATTCTATATATTTCTTTTGTTTTCGTTTGCAGCACCACCGTGACAATCATCGACTACCACCCTAGACGTCACCCAACCATCACCATGATTCAATCACATGAACACTTTATCACCTTGATCATCACCACAAAACGTCATCCCATCATCTCTCTCATCCGGTCTCTCTTCTCTCTCTCTCTCTCTCACTATCTCTTATTCTTGTTATTTTGTGAAACCGAGATCAAACCCGTTAAACTACTCGCCACCTTTCTGTTTCCATTTCTTGTTCGAACAAACCGTTACGGTACACTCAGCTGCTATGGCTTCCTGTTCTTGTAATCTTCATTACTATAGCCAAGTTATGAACACCCTTGAATAAATCGATGATGCCACAATTAGCTAATTTTTCTTTTGTCGGGCAAGATAAAGAAAAGAAATATATGTTCACTATTTTAAAAAAAATTTGTCAACTTGTTATATCATTACCACATAATGGAACAAAAAGGGGGTTAAGTGGCCGACAACTTCAAATAACAAAATCCTCACTTCATTGCTTTATGTGGCTGCTTACTTTGTTTCTGTACAAATCGCAAAGCCATTGGATTCGGTTCCAACTTGGGCCGTTAGTTTAATTATAGGATTGGGCTTGATTAAGTGGTTGGGCCGAAGACTAAATTTCTGTTGGGCCAAGAACATAATAACGTCTCACTAAATTTTTTTTATTTCCCTTCTGAATTCCGAAGCTGTATGTGATGATGATGAATTGATGTTAATTGAATGGTGATTTGATAATGATATATGATATGATGATGACGAGATGAGAGTTTAGGAAAATGATGATTGTTATGATTCCATGATGACGATGATCGATTAATTTTAGAAAAGAAGAAGATGAACACATAAATCGGGTTAAATAAAATTAAGTATGTTATTAATTCAGAAAAACCAAGATAGATGAGTGGTTTGTATGTGTGCCGGGTTAATGAGAGGTCGCGGGTTTGAGCCCCATCTCGGGCCGTTAATTCTTTAAATGCTAAAAAGGTATAATTTGATATTATTATTCTTATAGTTACTATCATTATTACTATTATTCTTATAGTTACTATCATTATTACTAAAAGTATAATTATTATTTTTTTTAAAACTATCATTTTAATTAAAATAATATTATTATTAAAATTAACATTTACATTAAAAATTATCATTTTATTATTGAAATTATCATTTTTCTTATCATTTCTAACACTAGTATTATTATTTTTATCATTATTAGTATCATTAATTTATCAAATAAAGATTTTCTATATAAAAATATATTTATTTGAAACATAACTACATTAATATCAACATTACATATTATATTAAATGATAATTTAATGAGTAATTTGTATATTAAAATTTAATATGTTAAGTATTAGTTATATAACATATATAGATTAGAAATAAATTTATCTATATAATATATAATATAACAAGTATGTTAATAATAATAATAATATATATAAACTTGTTCGATTGTTATTTTGTGTTAATATACATACATGATATAGGTTCGTGAATCCGAGGCCAACCCTATACTTGTTCAATGTCGTTCTATGTATTTTTACTACAAAATACATTAGGTGAGTTTCATTACTCCCTTTTTATATATATTTTTGGGCTGAGAATACATGCGCTGTTTTATAAATGTTTTACGAAATAGGCACAAGTACTAAAACTAATTCTATGTGGGTTTAAACCAGAAATATACCCTTAGCTTGGTAACATTAAACTACTTGTCTATGTACAGTAGGCGCGAATCCTAAAGATAGATCTATTGGGCCTGACAAACCCCATCCTGACTATGGGATGCTTTAGTACTTCGAGATTATTTTAAACACACCTGATCTGGTGTACTTCAGAGGGTAAAACATGAACGTTAAGGCTTGTTACCGGGTGCCTACAACTTATAGAATACTTTTATACACTTGCGAGTGTACATATATAAATGGAAATATTGTGGTCTATTAATATATTGAAATGATTGTTATGATAAACCTATGAACTCACCAACCTTTTTGGTTGACACTTTAAAGCATGTTTATTCTCAGGTACGAATTAAGTCTTCCGCTGTGTATTTGCTCATTTTAAGGACATTACTTGGAGTCGATCATCGCAATGGGACCAAATGTTGATGACTTCGTCCAGGTGGATAAGGACGGGTCTTTACAGGTGGTATCAGAGCGATGGTCTTAGCGAATCAGGTCTTGCATTAGTGTGTCTAACTGATAGTCGTTAGGATGCATTAGTGAGTCTGGACTTTGACCGTGTCTGTGTGTCAAAAGATTTGCTTATCATTTAGTGTTGAAAATTATTTGCTTATCATCCATAAAGTTTAGACACGTCTTACTGCCTCTATTGCATAGAAAGTGTATAGATAAATTCATATCTTAGCGTATCTGTTATTGTTACATTTGCCTGACAGCTTCCGTAGATTTCTCCGTAACTTATGGGATTTTAGTATTATATATGCATATGTAAATTATGTATTGCAGGGTACTAATCTACATCCTATAATCTATTTCTTATCGAAAAGTCTTTCATCTGATCGAACGAGATGAATCCCTCAACCAGTTCGAATTCCTCATATTCCAACAGCTATTCCGATATGGAGTTTCACCTATCAGCGTCACCAGAATGAATCAACCGATCAGTCATCCCCAATTCATCTGATGGGTTCGTAGTTGACTTAATCAATGGAAACGAGAAGAAGGCGATTCTTTCCATCCACCAAATTCACCTCTTGGTGAAGAACCTGAAACACTTACCGGCAAACCTATTCGAAACACCATCTTTAGCCTCATCTCCAGGGTAGCTCGTCACGATTATCATCTATCTAAAATTCTGAACCTTATTCATTCGCCCATTCCTACCGACAACCATCCCGGAATAATAGAAGAAGTCAACGAACTTCGCGCTCGAGTTGTAGTTTTGGAAAATATGGTGCAAAACTTACGAGCACCAGCAGCATCACCGTCAATAACAATACCACCGACATCAACAACCCAAGTTTCAACATCACACGCCTCAATATCTCATTCTGTACCTCGAGCATAATCATCGTTCTACGCATCGTTCTATCTACTTTATCTTCATTCTACATATCGTTCTACATCGATTATCTTCGCTCGACATGGCGATTATGTAATTTCTAAAGTTTTAGAGATTATGTGATCTAGTATTAACGATAAATCAAATGAGTTTAATATCTTATTGACTCATTAAATTCATGATTACATCTGAAGAAAATATATATGTATGTATATTTTCATAAAGATTGTAATTAAAAATTCTTTTGTACAAACTGTTAATG
The DNA here is from genome assembly GCF_046630445.1 of Rutidosis leptorrhynchoides. Classification (NCBI taxonomy): domain Eukaryota; kingdom Viridiplantae; phylum Streptophyta; class Magnoliopsida; order Asterales; family Asteraceae; genus Rutidosis; species Rutidosis leptorrhynchoides. The sequence continues at coordinate 42,486,457 of NC_092340.1, forward strand.
ATGAGAATATTTTAACGGGTAGGTAATACCCGAAAAATATTTGGGTTTCACATTAATAAGTTACACCGTACATCCTTCAAATCTGATTCAACGGTCAATTACTATCCCACTTACATTCACCGATATACGAATCCGTTCACCACAGAATAACCATATTCATTCAATTTCATATTTGGATTTTGACCTATCAGAATCCAACAAGTGGCATAATGAAGAAAACATCGGACAAAATAAAATTTGTTAGAAACAAACGAATTAACTAATTGAAATTTTGTTAAGAATCCACGCTGACAAAATCCTAGCTAACTGTTCCCAGCTAACTATTAAATCTGTATTACATTTTATTTATCGCAATTTAATTTATCGTTATTTAATTTCTGTATTTACTTTACGCACTTTAAATAACGGGACACGTATACAAGGTTTCGACATATCATATTAACCCATCTATATATCTATCTTGGAACAACCATAGACACTCTATATGCAAATGACGGAGTTAGCTATACAGGGTTGAGATTGATTCCAAAATATATATATAGTTTGAGTTGTGATCAATAGTGAGACCAGTACACGGGTCACGATACGTATTAATTAATTCGAATGTTATATATTAAACTATATATGAACTATTGGACTGTTAAATGTGGACTATAGACTGTGGACGAATAATATTGGACAATTAAAATGAATTAAAATACTGATTATAACATATGAAACTAAATAATTCTTCAAGTTTGCCACTTGATTTCTTCTTAAACCTCATTTGAATCTTGACGATTTCAATCCATGTTCAAATCTTTCATGATTCTTGAAGACACCTCAATCGAAAGGATGAGCCAACCGTACTTCATCTATGAAGGAAGAGATTAACGCATATAGTTATGCACTTGAAAAACTCCCGAAAACTGAGTAAAGGTTTAACACATATCCGTGCTAGCTCCTTTGGCGTTATTATTACCCAAAATAACTTTGCAATTCCTTTCCAAATTAGACAATTTTGTCACAGCTCCAGCAAGTTGATTTCGACTTTTCATTCAAAACAACCTTATTATAACCTCGGAGTATATACGTGATTATTTATTGTTACCGGAGAACCTTTTATATTCCACCATATTACCATCAGCGTTTAATCATCTAAAAACACAATTCTCCTGAAACCACCTCGGTTTGATAACCGATGACCCAGATCCGTTAACTTTGAAAATGCTGACGAAGCAGCATGTTGTAGATGGTCTTAATGGCCAAAAGTTGATGATAAAGAAGGAAGTGTTAGGAACGCTCGATAGAAAATTTGGTACTAAAAATCGGATTGAGCACACCATGAAGGAGTCTGTAGACAAATCACCAGGATTAAACCTATACTTAACAAATCTAGATGATTCAATATCTGACGAAATCTTTAGCTCCTTAATTAGTCTAAATCCTTGCGGACGAATTTCTTCATCATCTTCTGATCTTAAATATTTTAAATTCTAAGATATCATCGTATCTTTAGTTATAAATATCTTTGATATTTCTGAAGATACCTTCATAAATATCTTTATTCGAAAATTATCTATCTCTTCTTGCTATCCGTGTTACGTCATAAAGGAAACTATTTTAGTTTCTAAATTTCTTTAAAAATTCGAGTTTGAATTATGAATGATTTCCTAGAACAGTGTTGGGAATTGAAGCATGAGTAGTATAATATAATGACGTCAGGCCAACGTGATTATATTACAGTAAATCATGCTGAGTTTCTAATGAAACGTGATGATTCTCAGTACCATCATCATGTGCCATGTTACACAACTCTTTCATTCTACTTAATTTCTAAGCATATCACGGAAATATTTCCTTGATATTTCTGTTCTTCCGTAACTCCGACAATCTGCTAATAAATCGTGCGATTACATTTTATTTCTGATTAGAAGATTTCTTTAAACTCCTTGAATTCTGAAAAAAAAACAACCTTGACTATGTCAGAAGTTAAGACGAATCTCTAATCACTACATTTCACTCTTTTGTGATAATTTCACTCGTACGCTTCACATGATCGAATCGTTTATCCATATTAATCGAAAATGATAAAACTCTATTTATCCACTCATATTCGTCATGAAAACATACTTATTGTCAACCATGACGATCTCTACCAAATTTCGGGGACGAAATTTCTTTAACGGGTGGGTACTGTAACGACCCGGAAAATTTCGACTAATTTTAAACGAAACTCTCGATACGATTTAATATTATTGACACGATAAGAGAAATCTGTTAGGTTGAGTCTCAAAAATTTTGAACCGTTTCATATATTCAATTGACCTTCGACTGCTCTCGACGATTCACGAATAACTATTTGTAAATAGATACATATATATATATGTGTGTGTGTATATAAATGTGTATATAATTACTACCTGGAAATATATAAAAAGGTATCTATATATGAATAGATTACATATAACATATATATTTTGTAATTTTGAAGTTATTTTGTAAGCAAAGGTAACGCTCAATTTTCATTCGATTGATTGTAAACGAGTTAAAAAGGGACTTACGTGATTTTTTAAAATAAATGGTGATCCAAAAATGAGTTTTATAAATTGTAGGATTTTATCCGCCATGGATTAACAACGAAGCATGAAATCCAGCCCCTAAAACAAATAGAACTCAATTATTACGGCTGCTAAGGAATATCCCATGTGTTCTCTTTGATTATTATATTTATTAATTTATATAATTAGTCATCCTAATTCTATATATATATATATATATACATATATGTATATGATAGATCACACCACCTCAATCATTTGATCTACCCTTCTCTCTCATTTTCTCTATCTCTTGCATTTGTTCTTGTTTTATGTATATCACCACCTTGCACCTACTACAACCTTCCATCTTCACCATCATTGAACTACCATCCTTTCTCTTATTTTTCTAAATCGGCCGGACCACTCAAGTCATCAAAACAACCACTTTGCAAACCTACGACCACCGTGGCATGTTATTTACGTTTTGCAACTCAAACCCATGACAACCATCACCTTCCATCTATTCCTCCCTCTTCTTTTTGTGACAAAACCGAGAACCACCTTCATTAGATCAACCATTAACCATCACTACCATCTCAATAGTAGCACCTTCACCACCACCGAAGCCACCATCTCCGCCATGTCCAACACCCAAAACTACCACTACTGCCACCATCTTCTTCTCGTTAAACCATCATTGAAGCCATTCTATATATTTCTTTTGTTTTCGTTTGCAGCACCACCGTGACAATCATCGACTACCACCCTAGACGTCACCCAACCATCACCATGATTCAATCACATGAACACTTTATCACCTTGATCATCACCACAAAACGTCATCCCATCATCTCTCTCATCCGGTCTCTCTTCTCTCTCTCTCTCTCACTATCTCTTATTCTTGTTATTTTGTGAAACCGAGATCAAACCCGTTAAACTACTCGCCACCTTTCTGTTTCCATTTCTTGTTCGAACAAACTGTTACGGTACACTCAGCTGCTATGGCTTCGTGTTCTTGTAATCTTCATTACTATAGCCAAGTTATGAACACCCTTGAATAAATCGATGATGCCACAATTAGCTAATTTTTCTTTTGTCGGGCCAGATAAAGAAAAGAAATATATGTTCACTATTTTAAAAAAAATTTGTCAACTTGTTATATCATTACCACATAATGGAACAAAAAGGGGGTTAAGTGGCCGACAACTTCAAATAACAAAATCCTCACTTCATTGCTTTATGTGGCTGCTTACTTTGTTTCTGTACAAATCGCAAAGCCATTGGATTCGGTTCCAACTTGGGCCGTTAGTTTAATTATAGGATTGGGCTTGATTAAGTGGTTGGGCCGAAGACTAAATTTCTGTTGGGCCAAGAACATAATAACGTCTCACTAAATTTTTTTTATTTCCCTTCTGAATTCCGAAGCTGTATGTGATGATGATGAATTGATGTTAATTGAATGGTGATTTGATAATGATATATGATATGATGATGACGAGATGAGAGTTTAGGAAAATGATGATTGTTATGATTCCATGATGACGATGATCGATTAATTTTAGAAAAGAAGAAGATGAATACATAAATTGGGTTAAATAAAATTAAGTATGTTATTAATTCAGAAAAACCAAGATAGATGAGTGGTTTGTATGTGTGCCAGGTTAATGAGAGGTCGCGGGTTCGAGCCCCATCTCGGGCCGTTAATTCTTTAAATGCTAAAAAGGTATAATTTGATATTATTATTCTTATAGTTACTATCATTATTACTATTATTCTTATAGTTACTATCATTATTACTAAAAGTATAATTATTTTTTTTAAAAACTATCATTTTAATTAAAATAATATTATTATTAAAATTAACATTTACATTAAAAATTATCATTTTATTATTGAAATTATCATTTTTCTTATCATTTCTAACACTAGTATTATTATTTTTATCATTATTAGTATCATTAATTTATCAAATAAAGATTTTCTATATAAAAATATATTTATGACATGAAACATAACTACATTAATATCAACATTACATATTATATTAAATGATAATTTAATGAGTAATTTGTATATTAAAATTTAATATGTTAAGTATTAGTTATATAACATATATAGATTAGAAATAAATTTATCTATATAATATATAATATAACAAGTATGTTAATAATAATAATAATAATATATAAACTTGTTCGATTGTTATTTTGTGTTAATATACATACATGATATAGGTTCGTGAATCCGAGGCCAACCCTATACTTGTTCAATGTCGTTCTATGTATTTTTACTACAAAATACATTAGGTGAGTTTCATTACTCCCTTTTTATATATATTTTTGGGCTGAGAATACATGCGCTGTTTTATAAATGTTTTACGAAATAGGCACAAGTACTAAAACTAATTCTATGTGGGTTTAAACCAGAAATATACCCTTAGCTTGGTAACATTAAACTACTTGTCTATGTACGGTAGGCGCGAATCCTAAAGATAGATCTATTGGGCCTGACAAACCCCATCCTGACTATGGGATGCTTTAGTACTTCGAGATTATTTTAAACACACCTGATCTGGTGTACTTTAGAGGGTAAAACATGAACGTTAAGGCTTGTTACCGGGTGCCTACAACTTATAGAATACTTTTATGCACTTGCGAGTGTACATATATAAATGGAAATCTTGTGGTCTATTAATATATTGAAATGATTGTTATGATAAACCTATGAACTCACCAACCTTTTTGGTTGACACTTTAAAGCATGTTTATTCTCAGGTACGAATTAAGTCTTCCGCTGTGTATTTGCTCATTTTAAGGACATTACTTGGAGTCGATCATCGCAATGGGACCAAATGTTGATGACTTCGTCCAGGTGGATAAGGACGGGTCTTTACAAATGGTTATTCCAAATAATATATATAGATGCGTCGATATGATATGTCAAAACCTTGTATACGTGTCCCGATATTTAAAGTGCGTAAAATAAATACAGAAATTAAATGACGATAAATAAAATTGCGAGAATGTAAATTGCGATAAATAAAGTGTAATCAGTTAGCTGAGAACAATTAGCTAGGAACAGTTAGCGTGGATTCTTAACAAAATTTCTCATAGTTAATTTGTTTGTTTCTAACAAATTTTATTATGTCAAATGTTTTCTTCATTATGCCACTTGTTGGATTATGATAGGTCAAAATCCAAATATGAAATTGAATAAAAATGGTTATTCTGCGGTGAACGGATACGTATATCTGTGGGTGTAAGTAGGATAGTAAATGATCGTTGAATCAGATTCGAAGAACATACAATGTAACTTATTAATGTGAAATCTAAATATTCCTCGGGTATTACCTACCCATTAAAATATTTTCACCATTAACAATTTGTACAAAAGAATTTTTAATTACAATCTTTATGAAAACATATATACATATATATTTTCTTCAGATGTAATCATGGATTTAATGAGTTAATATGATATTAAACTCATATGATTTTCGGTTAGAACAAGAATATATAATCTCTAAAACATTAGAGATTCAATAATCGCCATGAAGAACGAAGATAATTGATGTAGAACGTCATGTAGAACGATGATTATACTCGAGGTACAGAATGAGATGTCGAAGCTGGTGATGCGGATGTTGTTGTTGGTGGTACTAGTACTGTTGGTGCTAAGGTTGGTGATGCTGCTGGTGTTGGTGATACTGCTGGTGCTTGCAAATTGTGTACCGTGCTCTCTAAAGTTAACACTCGAGCTCGGAGTTCTTTAACTTCTTCTACTAACCTTGGTTGGTTATCAGTGTGAGGTAGAGATCGGATATCTTCTCTAGTTCCGTTAATGGTAGTCTCAAGATGAAAAATTCTGGCAAAAAGGGTATAAACGGTGTTGCGAACAGGTTCGCCGGTGAGCGGGTCGAGTACTCCAAGGTTAGGTGGTAGATTCGGTTCATGATATGGAGTACCTCTTCCCTTCTCCATAGGGTGAGTATGTCGCGAACCCACCCCCATTTTATCCAGTAATCACGGTAGTTAATTGGTTGGTGTGCTCCTGTCACGCTGTCTTCGGAGTCAGAGGAACGTGGTCGATTCGTAGAGGCCATCTTACGCGATCACAGAAAAGATTTTTGGTATGAAGAGTTTAGTGATAATAATTGATAGTTGGATGTATTCTCAATGCATAATTTGCATAGATATATATAGTACCAGGATCCCTTAAATTAAGGAGAAATTTACGAGAGATATCAGGCAAGGTCTACAGTAACATATACGCTAAGATATGAATTATCAGATACGCTAAGATATGAATTTTGTCTATACACTATTCATGCAGTCAATGCAGTAAAACGTGTCTAGACTAAGAATAATGAGTAGGTAATTTCCTAAGGATGATAAGCAGATGATTTCAGACAAAAATGATAAGCAAAACTTTTGACATGCAGACACGGTCGAAATCCAGACTCACTAATGCATCCTATCGACTATCAGTTAGACACACTAATGCAAGACCTGGTTCGCTAAGACCACCGCTCTGATACCAACTAAAATGACCCGTCCAAATCCATCTGGACGAAGTCCATATCGATTACAAACGATTCACAATAGTTGATTTCATTACGAGGTATTTGACCTCTATATGATACATTTTTACAAACATTGCATTCGCTTTTAAAAGACAAACTTTCTTTACATCGAAAATTGATGGCATGCATACCATTTTATAATATATCTACCTATAATTGGCCTAGTAATAATCTTGATGAACTCGACGACTCGAATGCAACGTCTTTTGAAATACGTCATGAATGACTCCAAGTAATATCTCTAAAATGAGCAAATTGCACAGCGGAAGACTTCTTTCATACCTGAGAATAAACATGCTTTAAAGTGTCAACCAAAAAGGTTGGTGAAAGGACCCGTTCATATACATTATAAACGATTCACAATAGTTGATTACATTGCGAGGTATTTGACCTCTATATGATACATTTTACAAACATTGCATTCGTTTTTAAAAGACAATCTTTCTTTACATCGAAAATTGACAGGCATGCATACCATTTCATAATATCCACTATCCAACTATAAATTGATTTAATAATAATCTTTGATGAACTCAATGACTCGAATGCAACGTTCTTCGAAATATGCTATGAAAGACTCCAAGTAATATCTTTAAAATGAGCAAATGCACAGCGGAAGATTTCTTTAACACCTGAGAATAAACATGCTTTAAAGTGTCAACCAAAAGGTTGGTGAGTTCATTAGTTTAACATAATCATTTATTTCCATCATTTTAATAGACCACAAGAATTTCATTTCCAGTTCTCATAAATATACGTCCCATGCATAGAGACAAAAATAATCATTCATATGGTGAACACCTGGTAACGGACATTAACTAGATACATATAAGAATATCCCCTATCATTCCGGGATCCTCCTTCGGACATGATATACATTTCGAAGTACTAAAGCATCCGGTACTTTGGATGGGGTTTGTTAGGCCCAATAGATCTATCTTTAGGATTCGCGTCAATTAGGGTGTCTGTTCCCTAATTCTTAGATTACCAGACTTTAATAAAAAGGGGCATATTCGATTTCGATAATTCAACCATAGAATGTAGTTTCAATTACTTGTGTCTATTTCGTCAAACATTTATAAAAGCGCATGTATCCTCAGTCCCAAAAATATAAAGGGTAAAAAAGGTAAATGAAACTCACCATACTGTATTTCGTAGTAAAAATACATATAACGTCATTGAACAAGTGCAAGGTTGGCCTCGGATTCACGAACCTAAATTAATTATATATATTTATGTGTTGGTCAATATTTGTATAACAAATTAGGTCAAGTCATAGTGTACCACAATCCTAATGCTCGAGACTAATATGCAAAAGTCAACAAAAGTAAATTTGACTCAAAATAATTTCTAAAAATCTATACATGATTAATATATAGTTTAAATATCGTTGTTTTAAATATTTTTAAAAGATTTATTAGAGTAAATAATATAATTTATTTATTAATAAATAAAATTTTATATTAAATTTATATAATAAAATATACTTTTATATATATTAAGTAATAAAATTTATAGGGTTCATTTAATATCATAAAGATAATATGATAGGTATTATTAAAATAAGTTATTACACGTAGTAAAATATGTTTGTAAATAATATCTATAATGATAGTAAGTAAAAGTTGTATTATTTTCTAATAATAATTATTATTATAAAAATATCAATATTTATAATTACTAAGATGACATTATGATAAAACGATAATTCTAATTATGATAACTTTAATATTTACGATAATTTTTAATATTATCTTTAAAATAATAATTCTGTTTAAAATAATAATAATAATAATGATATTTTATAGTAACAATGACATTTCTATTAAAATGATAATTTTTGTTAAAATGATAGTTTTAATACTAACGATACTTTTAATAATAATAGTAATGATAAAAATAATAAGAACGATAATTTTATCTAAATCAATATCTTATAATATTTTAATTTCATCATGATACTCTTACCCATTATTTTCTAATCGTTTCGTTTAATAGCTTTTAATCATCTTTTATATCGTGTTCATAATAATGATAATAATAGTAATCAAAATAATTAGGTGTTACAAATATTTGTTTTAATTACACTAACATTAATAATGATAGTTACTATAACATTATTAACGATAATACTAATAATTATCTTAAGGATAATATAGTAATAGTAATAATAATAATAACAATAACAATAACCATTTTTAAATAATGATATATATATTAACAATGATAATAATAATAGTAATAATAATACCAATAATAATAATAATAATAATAATAATAATAATAATAATAATTGGATAATAATAATAATACTAATTATAACTTTAACGATAATAACGATAGTAATAATAAAAAAAATAACAATTCTTAATGATAAATCCCTTTTATTGATAAAGATAATAATAATGATAATAATAAGATAAAACTAGAACGACGATAAAAACGACGATAATAATAATCATTTTTAATAAAAATATCGAAAATTCAATTGATTATAACTTCTAATCCGTTCATCGAAACCATTCGAAATCTAAAGGAAAATTTCTTAATTTTTCGCTAGCTTTCCAAGGACATGCATATCTTATGCCTTATCTCAACCGCAAGTGTAACTAATTCAAGATTCAACCTAACCTGTCTAAGGGCAATATCAAAAGTACAAGCATGCATAATCCTAAATACTCGAACACTAGTCAGGGATACACTATTAGTATGTAAAAGTTAAATTATGAGTACTCACGTATCAATATTGAGATTCAATATTGCAGGAAAGGTACGTAGACGCAACGGAAATGATAAACACTATATTGACCTCGCGAGCATACCCATGAACCATACTCAATCACCTCCATAGCTATAACCCATAATTTCCTTAATCATATCCCATTCGAAAAACAATTTCAAAATCACTCGGACAGCACTCCGTCGTAATATTTTATGTATACTAATAATATCTTGAAATAATACGGAGTAAATATATATATGTAAATCTATTAAGAGAGTTTAGAGAAAAATATTTTCAAGTTTCTATGAAATAATGAAACCTATTGAATTCTATTTATAATAGATTTTTAAATTATTAAAGTGAATTATTAAAGTATGAATTATTAAAGTATGAATTATTAAAGTGAATTATTAAAGTGAATTATTAAAGTATGAATTATTAAAGTGAATTATTAAAGTATGAATTATTAAAGTGAATTATTAAAGTTAAAGTAAAGTAAAAATAAAGTAAACGTAAAGTTTAAGTATAGTAAAGTATAAAACTATGTACGTATAATACGCGTATAAATATATATAATATTAATTTAAATCGTTATATATATTTAATAAAATAAAATATAAATATCGTTATCTTTATCATACTAGTTAAGTAATGAGTTGTCAAAAGTGGTTCTAGATATTTATAAAAGTTATATACGTTTTAATAATAAAGTTCTTTTTAAACTGAAAACGTTTTTGTACGTTTGAAACTAAATAGATCAATCGAGTCTTTATGAGATTCAATCTTCCACTATCCTTTATCTAGTTCTCAATGATTGACAATTTGTTCTTATTTATAAATCACTTTACCATTTTTCGAATATTGTTAAAATGGAAAGATTTCTCAAATCAACGTGGGCCTTTCAACAGAGACTTGTAATCATAATTCAATATATCTGATAATTCAATCATTTGATCTTATCTTCTAATTCCATTGATAAACATTTTGAAACAGATACAATCATATAAAGTATTTAATCTAATATTTTGTTTACGTTTCAAGTTATAATATATATACACATATACATATATAATCATATTCGTTTAATGGTTCGTGAATCGTTGGAACTTGGTCGAGGTTGAATGAATGTATGAACATAGTTTAAAATTCTTGAAATTTAACTTAACAAATATTGCTTATCGTGTCGGAAACATATAAAGATTAAAGTTTAAATTTGGTTGGAAATTTCCGAGTTGTCACAGTACCTACCCGTTAAAGAAATTTCGTCCCGAAATTTGAGTGGAAAGGTCATGAATGATAATAAGTATGTTTTCATGATGCATACAGGCTAAAAATTAGAGTTTTATCATCAGCGAATAATTTGGATAAACAATCCATTTATATGAAGAGTACGAATGAAGCTAACATAGAAGAGTGAAATGAGTAAGTGTAGATTCATCTTATCATTTGACGTAGATATGATTGATTCCCAGATTTCAAGGGATTTGAAGAAAATCTTCTTAATAAGATTTGACTCTCCGGTAATCAAGGGAATTAGGATCCGCTTTAAATGCGATCGTCCATTTTAATTGTTCTGTCGGAGATTTTCTTATAAATTCACCTCCTTCATTTCCTTACAACTCACACCTTCTGTTGATGCATTTTATGCAAGTCCCTAGACATCTACCCACATCCATTGCAGGTACAACAGTTTACAGGCCACCATGATTGCTCGTTATTATCCTATCCGTGTTTGTATATGGTTACAGGAACTGCAGGAATGAGATTTAGATGTTTGACTATGTTAGACTTAGTTAGACGTACGAGTGAAGCCTCACTAGTACGGCTGACAGGCTCATACGCACGGTTGATGCTGAGCTAAGTCACAATTACAACCTAAATGAGAAGACACGAGTGAGTGTTCACCCGTACGGCTGATGAAGCCAACTCGTATGTGTGATGAATGAATCGTATGGGTGAGTCAACATCAGGGGTATATAGAGTCTTATGTTCTTCATTTTAGGTTAAGCCTCTCATTTGTTACACACACTCAGATCTAGTGAGCTCCTCTAATTTTCTCTCAGTCCAAATCACCCAGGTGGTGAATAATAGCTCTAGGTGTTGATCTAATCACACTTGATTTAGTTGTGGTTTGACTAAATTAATCAAAAAAAATTAACCTATTCACTAGAGGGTTTGATTCACTTATTCCGCCATTGTGCGAGTTAAATCTGTTGATTTCTAAGTTCCTAGTCATGTTTCATCACCGTCTATTCTTTCCCCCTCAACTCATATTTTAAAGTATTCATCAATATGCTCCATCCAGTTCTGATTCTCGATATACTTCTAACTTTCATATCGGTCATTCTTCTTTTTCATCTACCGCCGGAAGAATCTATTTACTTCTACTATATTCTTGGGTTTATAGTGTTTCTAGTTCTCCCGTGTCTTTATATTGCTATATGCATTGATATATATGGTTTATAATTTCTGGTTTATCGTTGGGCTTTATATGTTCCCTTATATTTCAAAGTCTCTGCTTCTGTCTTCTATAATCATTATCATTCACAGTTAATGCTCTCTTTTATTTGCTGCAATTTATACCCCAATTTTTATTTCGGAGTTTTGTCCTTTTATTTCTTCTTCTTGCGATTAAGCACCGCTTGTAATGGTCCAGAATTCACAGATATGAATTTCGAAATTAACATTGTTAATGTTCTAGGAAGGAAATTGTGATGGCACGATCTTAACTTGTCAAATTACTAGAATACCTTAGAAAAGGCCGAATCATCAAGAAATATTTTCTTGATATTTTAGAGGTTAAATAGAATACAAGAGTCGTATAACATGGCACATGATGATGTTATGATCTGTGAATCATCACATTCCATTTAGAAACTCAGCATGACTTACTGTAATATAATCACGTTGATCAAGTGTCATTATATTATACTAATTCATGCTTCAGTTCTCAACACTACTTCAAAATATTCCTATTTTAAACTTGAATGTTTCAGAATTTAGAAACTAAAATAGTTTCTTTTATGATATAATACAGATAGCGCGAAGAGGTAAATGATTTCAAATAAGAAAAATTAAGAAAATATCTTCAGAAATATGGAGGATATTTATAATGAAAGATATGATGATATTTTAGAATTTCTAATATTAGAGGATGATGAAGAATATTGTCCGCAGGGGTTTAGAGTCAGGAGCAAGGTATTCGTTAATAACTTCAGCAGGTACTGAATCATTTGGATCCTTTGAAGTCAGGTTCAGTCTTTGTAATTTGTCCACAGCCTCCTTCCTACTTTGCTCAATCCGTTTTCCAGTTCCAAAACTACTCTTTTTCTGCGCTTTGCCAGCACACTTCATCATTATCATCCAGCTTTTACCGTTTAAAGTCGTTTATAGTTTTTGCTGCTTCATCAGCATTTTTTCCATTTTTGGAGAACCAATTCGTAGTTCGGAGTGTTTTTCAGAAACTTCACATTCAAATTAAGTCCAGAAGATAGACGTTATATATACGCATATAACTGTTGGCGTAGACATGCTGTGAGATTTCAAAATACTGATTGCTAATTCCCAATGATTCGTATGGCAATTCTCATTACAAGATGCGAATGAGTAAATGATGGGGTTTCAATAAATAATTATAATGACTTTTTGGAGAGGCTAAAGTCAAAGGGTAATGATGTTGTTGGTACATCTGCTAATAATGTGGTGGAATGTAAAATGTTCCCTGGTAATGATGGTGTATATCTCAAGGTTATAATAAGGTTAGTCTGACTGAAAAGTCGAAGTTGACTTGCTGGAGCTGTGACAAAACTGGCTACTTTGAATAGGAGTCGCAAATTTATTTTTGCTAATAAATGCCAAAGAATCTGACGCGGATACGTTGTTTAAACTTTTACTTTGATTTCAAGAGTTTTTCGGGTACATAACTGTGGGTAACATGTGGTTGGATCATCATCTTGATTGCTCATCATTCGAAGTGTCTTCAGAAATTTTCGAAGGGTTTGAACACAGATTGTAATCGTTAACATACATTTGATGTTCTAACACAGTTTTGAAGTCAAAATATAGCTTGTGAACAATGTAAGGATCTAAGAGTGATGATTTTGGTCATATCTCGAGTTGAATTTTGAGATTTCAAAATCAGAATATGTAATTAAATTTTGAATGAGTATGGTTGTTTTGATTTCTATAAAAGAATGTATATTGTTGTGAAAGTAGGGAGTACAATGGATGATTTGCTGAATCAGATTCGAAGAATGTAACATATTATTTGTGAATTTATATATCTCTAGGGTATTACCTACCCGTTAAGAAAAATTCACAATTAATATTTTGTACAAAAGAATTTTATTACAGTCTTTATAAAAATATATATATATATATGTATATTTTCTTCAGATGTAACGTAGATTTAATGAGTTAATGTTAAATTAAACTCATTTGATTTACTGTTGAAACTAGAATTGAATAATCCCTAAAGGCTTTAAAAAATACATAACTTTTACGCAGTATTTCTTTAATGACATTGAAATTATGAATCAATACTTCGTTATTTGTTGATGTATGATGTTCGGTTCGTGGAATTATTGTGAATTTCGCAAAGTAAGAATGATGTTATCTGAAAAGTTTCGGGTACATCGATGATGAAAGTGTAAAATCAAATATATACTTGATTTATTATGAATTGGAATTTGTTGAATTGCGACAGAGATTGTAGTTAACGCTGGTTAAGTTGCGGCCGAAGGACGTACATTATTGCATATTTGTAATATGAATTAACCGAGTAGTTAAGATTCACACACAATAGCTTAGCAAGGAAAGATTTATTTCAAATATATATATATATATATATATATATATATATATATATATATATATATATATATATATATACATACATATAATTTCTTCAGAGGGAATGAGTTAATTCTTCATAACTCGTTGATACAATATACACGTTATTGATTTGTAATGATGTCTACAATGATTCTTGAACTGACGGAGTTTGTGATGTTATCGGAGTTGTTAATTCGAATGTTGACTGTACTGACGATGCTGGTAACGCTGACGGTACTATTGATGCTGTTGGTAAAGCAAGTTTAGCTTGTTAATCACACACCATTTTGTCAGGGTTTCTACTCTTCCTTCTATCATTTTGGTTCGCTTAACTGATTTATGGTTAGGGCTAGATTAGATAATCTCTAAGACTTTAGAGATTACATAATCGCCGCGGAATGTTTCTCCAATGAAGTTATGAATTAATACTTCGTCAGTTATTGTTGTTGGTACTCCTTGGTATCTATGGTGCGTATGACGTTGATGCTCGTGGGACAGATTATGAAGTTGAGGTTTACGACGCGGTTGTGATTGGAGGTGGTAATGGTACTGTTGGCGTTGATGATGGTTGTAGTGACCCGAACTTTTCCATGTTTATATATATTAATTGAGATTGATATTTACATGATTAAATGTTTCCAACATGTTAAGCAATCAAACTTGTTAAGACTTGATTAATTGAAATAGGTTTCATATAGACAATTGACCACCCAAGTTGACCGGTGATTCACGAACGTTAAAACTTGTAAAAACTATATGATGACATATATATGGATATATATATATAGTTAACATGATATTATGATAAGTAAACATATCATTAAGTATATTAACAATGAACTACATATGTAAAAACAAGACTACTAACTTAATGATTTTTAAACGAGACATATATGTAACGATTATCGTTGTAATGACATTTAATGTATATATATCATATTAAGAGATATTCGTACATGATAATATCATGATAATATAATAATTTAAAATCTCATTTGATACTATAAACATTGGGTTAACAACATTTAACAAGATCGTTAACCTAAAGGTTTCAAAACAACACTTACATGTAACGACTAACGATGACTTAACGACTCAGTTAAAATGTATATACATGTAGTGTTTTAATATGTATTTATACACTTTTGAAAGACTTCAATACACTTATCAAAATACTTCTACTTAACAAAAATGCTTACAATTACATCCTCGTTCAGTTTCATCAACAATTCTACTCGCATGCACCCGTATTCGTACTCGTACAATACACAGCTTTTAGATGTATGTACTATTGGTATATACACTCCAATGATCAGCTCTTAGCAGCCCATGTGAGTCACCTAACACATGTGGGAACCATCATTTGGCAACTAGCATGAAATATCTCATAAAATTACAAAAATATGAGTAATCATTCATGACTTATTTACATGAAAACAAAATTACATATCCTTTATATCTAATCCATACACCAACGACCAAAAACACCTACAAACACTTTCATTCTTCAATTTTCTTCATCTAATTGATCTCTCTCAAGTTCTATCTTCAAGTTCTAAGTGTTCTTCATATATTTTACAAGTTCTAGTTACATAAAATCAAGAATACTTTCAAGTTTGCTAGCTCACTTCCAATCTTGTAAGGTGATCATCCAACCTCAAGAAATCTTTGTTTCTTACAGTAGGTTATCATTCTAATATAAGGTAATAATCATATTCAAACTTTGGTTCAATTTCTATAACTATAACCATCTTATTTCAAGTGATGATCTTACTTGAACTTGTTTTCGTGTCATGATTCTGCTTCAAGAACTTCGAGCCATCCAAGGATCCGTTGAAGCTAGATCCATTTTTCTCTTTTCCAGTAGGTTTATCCAAGGAACTTAAGGTAGTAATGATGTTCATAACATCATTCGATTCATACATATAAAGCTATCTTACTCGAAGGTTTAAACTTGTAATCACTAGAACATAGTTTAGTTAATTCTAAACTTGTTCGCAAACAAAAGTTAATCTTTCTAACTTGACTTTTAAAATCAACTAAACACATGTTCTATATCTATATGATATGCTAACTTAATGATTTAAAACCTGGAAACACGAAAAACACCGTAAAACCGGATTTACGCCGTCGTAGTAACACCGCGGGCTGTTTTGGGTTAGTTAACTAAAAACTATGACAAACTTTGATTTAAAAGTTGTTATTCTGAGAAAATGATTTTTATTATGAACATGAAACTATATCCAAAAATTATGGTTAAACTCAAAGTGGAAGTATGTTTTCTAAAATGGTCATCTAGACGTCGTTCTTTCGACTGAAATGACTACCTTTACAAAAACGACTTGTAACTTATTTTTCCGACTATAAACCTATACTTTTCTATTTAGATTCATAAAATAGAGTTCAATATGAAACCATAGCAATTTGATTCACTCAAAATGGATTTAAAATGAAGAAGTTATGGGTAAAACAAGATTGGATAATTTTTCTCATTTTAGCTACGTGAAAATTGGTAACAAATCTATTCCAACCATAACATAATCAACTTGTATTGTATATTATGTAATCTTGAGATACCATAGACACGTATACAATGTTTCGACCTATCATGTCGACGCATCTATATATATTTCGGAACAACCATAGACACTCTATATGTGAATGTTGGAGTTAGCTATACAGGGTTGAGGTTGATTCCAAAATATATATAGTTTGAGTTGTGATCAATACTGAGATACGTATACACTGGGTCATGGATTGATTCAAGATAATATTTATCGATTTATTTCTGTACATCTAACTGTGGACAACTAGTTGTAGGTTACTAACGAGGACAGCTGACTTAATAAACTTAAAACATCAAAATATATTAAAAGTGTTGTAAATATATTTTGAACATACTTTGATATATATGTATATATTGTTATAGGTTCGTGAATCAACCAGTGGCCAAGTCTTACTTCCCGACGAAGTAAAAATCTGTGAAAGTGAGTTATAGTCCCACTTTTAAAATCTAATATTTTTGGGATGAGAATACATGCAGGTTTTATAAATGATTTACAAAATAGACACAAGTACGTGAAACTACATTCTATGGTTGAATTATCGAAATCGAATATGCCCCTTTTTATTAAGTCTGGTAATCTAAGAATTAGGGAACAGACACCCTAATTGACGCGAATCCTAAAGATAGATCTATCGGGCCCAACAAGCCCCATCCAAAGTACCGGATACTTTAGTACTTCGAAATTTATATCATATCCTAAGGGTGTCCCGGAATGATGGGGATATTCTTATATATGCATCTTGTTAATGTCGGTTACCAGGTGTTCACCATATGAATGATTTTTATCTCTATGTATGGGATGTGTATTGAAATATGAAATCTTGTGGTCTATTATTATGATTTGATATATATAGGTTAAACCTATAACTCACCAACAATTTTGTTGACGTTTTAAGCATGTTTATTCTCAGGTGATTATTAAGAGCTTCCGCTGTCGCATACTTAAATAAGGACGAGATTTGGAGTCCATGCTTGTATGATATTGAGTAAAAACTGCATTCAAGAAACTTATTTTGTTGTAACATATTTGTATTGTAAACCATTATGTAATGGTCGTGTGTAAACAGGATATTTTAGATTATCATTATTTGATAATCTACGTAAAGCTTTTTAAACCTTTATTGATGAAATAAAGGTTATGGTTTGTTTTAAAATGAATGCAGTCTTTGAAAAACGTCTCATATAGAGGTCAAAACCTCGCAACGAAATCAATTAATATGGAACGTTTTTAATCAATAAGAACGGGACATTTCAGTTGGTATCCGAGCGTTGGTCTTAGAGAACCAGAATTTTGCATTAGTGTGTCTTATCGAGTTTGTTAGGATGCATTAGTGAGTCTGGACTTCGACCGTGTTTACTTGAAAAATGATTGCTTAACAAATTTTGTTGGAAACTATATATTTTTAACATGTGAATATTATGTGATATATTAATCTCTTAACGCGTTTGATATTATGTGATAGATGTCTACCTCTAGAACAAGTCCCATTGACTCACCTAATAATAATGAAGAGTCAAATGTAAATTGGAATGATTCGTGGACTGATTCACAAGTTCCCGAAGAGGAACCGGAAGAAGAGTCGGAACCGGAAGAAGAATCGGAACCGGAAGAAGAATCGGAACCGGATGAAGAAATAGAACCGGTGGGGGAAATAATAAAACGGTTAAGTAAAAGAAAATCCTCAACCAACCGACCAAGGTTAATTATGGTCAATGGTGTTTCCGCCAAGGAAGCAAAATATTGGGAGGATTACCAATTCTCCGATGAATCGGATTCCGACGAGAATTCCGATGATGTTATAGAAATTACCCCAACTAAATTTAAAAAGGCAAAAGAAAATAATAAGGGAAAGGGCATAAAAATAGAGAAATCTAATTCCAACCCCGATGAACTTTATATGTATCGTCAACCCCCGAAGTCCTTAAGTTGTAACAATGACCCGGGAACCTCTAAACCACCAGGTTTTTCTAGACCAATGTGGAAAACGACGGCTCGTATTAGGGGAACATCATATATCCCTAGAAACTTGGCAAAACGAACCAAAACCGAAGAAGAAGAAACGAGCGAGTCGGAATAAGATAGTTGTATTCGTGTGGTGTAATATATGTAATATAGTGTGCTTATGCTTTATGATATATGTAAAAATTGCTTGTATTAATAAGTTTTTTTTTATGAATCTAACTCTTGTCTATTTTACAGTTTAAAAACACAAAATGGATAGACAACCCAATATTTTAAGAGACCTACCCGGAGACATGATTGATGAAATCTTGTCTAGAGTCGGCCAGAATTCCTCGGCACAACTATTTAAGGCGAGATCAGTTTGTAAGACATTCGAAGAACGTTCCAAGAATGTCTTGGTTTATAAGAGACTTTCGTTTGAAAGATGAGGGATATCACATTGGGAAACCCATAAGTTACGATGTGTTTACTTTGACGCATATATTGCGGGGAACCCAAATGCTATTTTACGCAACGGGTTAAGAAATTATTTTGACTCAATATATCCGAATATTGGACTTCGTGATTTAGAAAAAGTGGCTAACATGCAACATAAAGAAGCATGTTATGCTTACGGATTAGTAATGTTCGCTTCTCACCAAAGTGAGAACAAGAACATCGGGCTACAGCTATTAAACAAAACGTTTCCACAAGTGACGGAGTCGGTAATTGGGGTAAGAAATGAGGTTTTTAGATTGTTACGGGACTGTTGGACATTACGTAACCCTCGTCCCTTTGATGACGTTACAACACGCTGTCTTATCAACGGCCATAACGGTTATGTTCCACAAGACCAAGGATGGGAAGTAGTTGATATTGCTCTAAACATACATATTATTCGACGCAATATCACTTATATTTCATAGGTTTTTATCATCTACAAAGACATTCAATTCGCATTTCACAAGAAAAACGACAAAAGTGGATAAGAGCTTGCTATTTGAAGTTTCGACGATAAAACGATAGTTGTAACCAAATTTATATCAAGAAACGTTTATCCGAATTAAAGTATAAGATAAAAGAAGAAAAGAGTTCAAATAAGAAGTGCCAAATCAGTACACGTCAATACGGGATCAACAAAGAACAACTGAAAAAGAAAAATGAAGAAAATTGCTGATTACTCTTACACGAATCGTGTATAGCTACACGAATCATGTAGATTATTGTTCTTACACGAATCATGTATCCCTACACGGTTCGTGTAATGTTAGGCCAAACAGTTTCCAGAAACGTGCAAATGGGGCGGCCACTTTATGATTTTTAAAACAATTCTTTTCTTAAAATGAGCTACAGCAA